>NW_015173755.1:150159-195386 GCF_001447785.1 Gekko japonicus
AGGGGCTATTTAGTTTTAGCTGAGCTAGAGCCTCTGTAACAAATTTTATACCATTTGAAGTGTCCCCCCTGTCCATAGCAGTGATTTTTCAAGGGTATAATGAATAACAGGAGACAGGAAAACCCAGTTGTATGAATGGAACTGTTTTCATGCTCCTCTGTATTCACACTATTCAGGTTTTGAATTCCCTCCTACCTATATGACAATTCATTCCCCAACGTACTGGGCCTTTAGAAGAGATAAGAGAGGCCATGGTATACGTAAAAAGGTGAGGTGGCCTGTATTCAGGACTCACCAGCGTTCACATGTGGAACATAATTTCCAGGGCCAGTAGTCAGGGCTGGAATATCTGAAGTAATAACCAAAAGTGTACCTTTGAATGTGTGAAGGTCGTAGCATTTATCTCCCTGGTTAGGAACCAAAGACTCCATATGAATCTGAGACTAGGAAACTATGCTTCCAGGACAGGGGATGTAGCATAAACATCAGCATTTGTATTAATTCAGATTTCATGCAGTAGTGCATTATGGAGAGATTTTAGGTAATAATGCTTTATCCAACAGGATTCTTACTGCATTCAGTGCATAAGGAAAGTACTCTTTTCATGATCATATTTCCCATATCCTACATTAAATAGCTAGGCTGACATGGTTGATTTCTATTTTGTTGAAGGTAGGATATCATCAGTGGCTGTTAGCCACAAGGTCTGTAGTTCAGCAGTTTGAGACCCTAGTGTCGCATATCGAGTGAGCTCCCATTTCTGGCCCCAGCTCCTGCCAACCTAGCAGTTTGAAAACAAGAAACTGCAAGTAGATAAATAGGTACCACTTTAGTGGGAAGGTAACAGTGTTCCACGTGCCTCGCCGTTTAGTCATGCTGGCCGCATGACCATGGACACATCTTCGGACAATGCTGGCTCTTCGACTTGGAAACGGAGATGAACACCACCCCCTAAAGTCGGATTTGACTAGCTTTCAAGCAAGGAAAACCTTTACCTTTATAGATAGGAAATCTCGGACTGGGGCAAGTGATGCTCTGTATTCTTGGTGCTTGCAGGGGGAGGGGCAACAGTGGGAGGGCTTCTAGTGTCCTGTCCCCACTGGTGGACCTCCTGATGGCACCTGGTATTTTTGGCATGACAGATTGTTGGACTATGGGCCATTGGCCTGATCCAACGTTGACTTCTCTTATGTTCTTAATGACATACTATTGCTCACCAATTATCTTGAAAAATAAGACAATCACCTATTTAGTTGCATCATCTGCTGTTGTAGCTGTGAAAGCCACGACTTGATTTAAGTTTTTAAAAATCTTCTGGTAGCTTAATGTAGCTTAATACTGCTTTATGACTTTAGAATTTTTCATAGTGTTTCTAAACTCACAGTTGCAGTGTTTGACTTCTTTCATCATTTTAGGGGCAAATCATACACTACAGTTTAAACAAATTTCTAGGAACTTTTTTTTAATGAAAAGCTTGAACCTTACATTTTCTCTCCCCTGTAATATTCATATTTCAAACCTGCCCCGTCCCTGGTCCTTTTAACCTTCCAGAGTTTAATAACTATTTTTAAATAATAAATTTATTCACTGCAGGCAATTATGGTTGTGTGTAGATGAAAACTGGAGTTTTGCTTGCTCACTCTGAACCCTTATTTGAAGGAAGACTTACTTTCTACTCCATGTATTGAGATGTTCTAAGAAAGCCTTTTTACTAATACTTCTGCCATGCCACTGCCAGGGCTTGTTTTCTGAGGGAACATGCTGGAACGGAGTTCCAGAACCTCTTCGACAAAATTCTTTTTAAAATGTTGAAAAGTTCATGAGTTTTCAGTGTACAGACTGAAAACTTCATTTCCCTCTTAAGAACTCTTGTGTTCAGTTCTACACATTCTGGGAGTACCATCATGCAATAAAAGTGTATCTTTTATAAGTCTACATAGTGAGTTTAGATTACCCTTGAGTTAATTAGATAGACATTTGTTGTGGCAGACCAAACAACTTAATCCTATGCATGCTTTTTGAGAATTAGGTTCCACAATGTTCAGTTGAGTTTACTCCCAGATAAGCATGTACGAGATTGTATCCAAAGCCATTAAGTTCTAAATATTATTATTTTTGCCATTACCATTATCAACAAGGTACAATATATTTAGAGCATCCTTTACTTTTCACACTGGATTCACTGACAAATGGACAGATTAATGAAATAAATTATATTCTTAGAATTCAAAGAGACAGATTTTAGTCTTACCTGAGTAAAAAGGGTTTGATGGAGCATTAAAACTCTTCAAAAGAGTCATGAACTTGTTAGGTAAAAAAAGCAAATGAAAGTAATGAGTAGAGTGGAAAGTTGACCCAATAACCTCTGTATGCCACTATAGCTGTGGAGTAGTGAACATCTCAGAGTGTCTGTTCATACACTGCTTAAATTTATAGAAGAAATGAAAAAGTTAAAGGAAGGTGTAACTCAAGGCTCATGACCAAGTCTCAAGATTGCCTCTTTTATAAATCTTATATGCTGTTGTAAAAAAAAAAAAGGAAAGAAAATCAATGTTCACATGGGAATAAGCATTAGGGTTTTTTTCAGATAATGCAACCACAACGAGCCAGAGTGATAACCATAAATCCCTTTAGAGAGCCTCAAATGCATAATGTGACAGATGAAACATCTAACTCCAGCAGACAATTCTGCAGAAGAAAAAAAATATCCAGGTAACTGAAGCCTGTACTTCAAGAGGAACAAAATAGTTATTGTCCAATAAGAACAGGAACAAAATAGGTAAATAACAGTAGTGTATTCTGTCTTCTACAGGTCATAATATCCAGTTAAGACTCTAGGGAGGTAGATCAGTCCTACCCCCTTAAAAAACAGTGGCTCTTTTGCTTTTTGCACAAAAAAGGCTCCCACCCAGATCATAAAAAGCACAGAGGGTCAGTCATGGAACTCTCTTTTTATTAGCTGTATTATGTGGACTACAAATGAAAGTTCAGGCATCTCTCTTCTATAATAGAAATGTGGGAGAACAATTTGGGAAACCTAGCAAGTTAAACTAAGATAAAATGATCATTTCCTAGATTTGCCTATTCTAGGAAACACACAGGGCTTTGAAAATTAAAACTAATATCCTTCAGCAAGTAAACTTGAACTGCTAAAAATGATGCAGAAGCATTTTATGTATTTAGGGTTGTTGTTGTTGTTTTTATAGTGCTATCCTCTGCCTGGTCAGGTTAGTAGGATGTGACATTATTTTCAAAGGCCGTGTCATCCATATTCCCTGACTCAAGACAAGAAAATATTGATAGGCACCATGTTTGTTAATAGCACCAGTTCAATGAGGAACAACTATAGTGAAATACAAATGCAACTGTATAGAAACGTGGTACTTTATTGCTGCAGCTAATGTGGGAGTCATCTATTGTTTGAAAGTAGGCACTAATGTGCAGGAGATTACTTTGTGTATTACTTCAATGGACAACAAATCTTCACATCTACTTCTCTCATGATAGCTCTAGTTGGTCTAGGTATGGGGAATTTCTGAAAGACAGACAACAAAAGCACCCAAAGAGGTGGTCACCAACAACTCCACATAGAGCTTGTTTATGTTTCTGGCTAGGATACTGAAATTGATAAATAACTTCACGCAGCTTAATCCTAACCTGAGGTCAAAACCAGTACAATGGATTCTGTAGTATTATACAAAGGAACAATATCCTGTATATCAAAAGAGAGCACTAGAAGGAACTGCAGAACTACTCCTGCCTGTATTTAGCACTTTCACTTTTTTTCTAATGCTTTTGAAAGTTTTGAGTGTGCAGTTAATGTACTGAAAAATATAATAAATAACCATTTTAAATTCAAGCAACAGGCCCTAGACTTGTGGCTAATTGAATGATCTGAATTTTTCTGCGGCTGTAAACCTACAGAGCAGGAAATCTAAAGAAAATGGAAGTGTCTCTAGTGAAAGAAATTTTAAACATCATTGAAATAAACTCTGGTGATAATACTAGCTCTTCTGACCTTCAGTTTTGGTGGAATAGCATTCTTCTTTGATTCATCATCATAGTACTCCTGGCCTAGCCTCCAATTTCTTTCGGCCAGTTCAAAGATTCAAACCCTTTCTAAGCATGCTGAGAACTTTAACACAGACGCAGTTGGTGAGTGAACTTATGGTGTTTGAACTCCCTTGATTACATGTGTTGAAAGGTCCTGATTGTATCATCTGCATGTTCCCTGACAAAGTTTCTCTTGAGCCTAATGTCATGCTTAGCAAGTTTTATGTCTGCACAGTTGCTTCTTAGCTGTTGCAGTTTGTACTACTTTTTGCCCAGTTCAAGAACTAAATCTTTTAATTTAGTGAAGAGGCAGTATCTCCTAGGGTTGCGGTTATTTGGGTTATTAAATTGACTAACTTGTGTAAAGCATGGAATTACTTGCTGTTTGTCCGTGCTTTGCACCTGTACAATTGGAACATTTGGCCGATTGCATTGCCTGCTATTTTCACCTGTGAAATTAATAGCATCTGTTTGAAAAGTGATTGCAAGAACTGATCACAGATTAGCCTTTGTCCATGAATAGACACCAAAGACACAATGTGACACTAAGTCTTAACTAAAAAGAAATCTCAAACTGATTCCCACCCCTTTAAAAACCGGAGGCAGCAGCTGCTGCTGAGTGGTGATGAGTGGCAGGAAAGTAGTCAAATAATGTGAGCAAATAGTGTAAGTGGAAAAAAGGGATATATCCTATTGGGCTACTAAACAATTGGCTCCGTCTTTGCATTAAGGGAGCAGGATATCAGCCAAACTGGCGGCTGATCGAGTACAATCAAATCTTTCCTGAGCAATGCTATATGTGGGGCCTAGAAATTAAGCTGTGTAATCTAGAGTGTGCCTGAAATCATTTGCAATTATCCAGAAGTAATTCTGAAGGAGCTTCTATGATTGCAGATATCGCTTTTAGGAATGCTGCAGCGATATCTATGGACAGTCTGTCTTACAATAATACATTATAAATATGTCTTTAAGGATGGCCATGGGAAGAACTTCTGGAATGTAACTATTAAGGCAATGTTGTGTTTTATACTTTTCTGTTATACTTCAATGTTTGCTGTTGATTTAAATCAAATTTTATTACTTTTTTAAATTTAAAAATTTGTTTGCTTGAGTCCTGTATTCTAAATAAGCAAATAAAACAACCCATCTTGGATCCATCTCTCCAAAATAGAATTAGAAGGATATTTACCACTTCAGAGGATTTATGAGATGACTGCTGATGCTAAAATAACTAAGGGCAATTATAACCTATTACTAACACATTTTATTTTATTTATTTATTTTATTATATTTATACCCCGCCCTCCCTGCGAACAGGCTCAGGGCGGCTTACATAAGGCACTGCCAGTTAGGTCCTGCCAGTTATTTCTGTGTGTGTGTGTGGGGGGGGGATTGTCACCTATTTCCCTCTCTTGCACCAGACCCCCGTCCACCTAAGAGCAGCATTTTGTGTTGCAGCTGGTGGGAGAAACAAAGACCTCATGCATTGCTGGTTGAATCTTTCTGTCTGTGGAAATTTACAGCAGGACTGAAGCCACAGAGAGGAAGTTTAAAGGAAGTAGGAAGTTCAACTTGGTCTGTTAACTATGTAGAGACCTTGTTATATAATTTAAAAACAAAACAAAACACAGGCCAATGCACTAGATAAATACTAAGGGCATGAAACAGTTGCCCACTACTCAGCACATTGCATCTCCTACCACAGACCCTTTTCTCGGTTGGCAGTCTTGGCATATACTTAATGACATGTGTAAGATTTGATAATTCCCTCAGTATTCTTCTCTGTTGTCTTCTGTTATTACAAATGAGAAACAAAAACAAAAAAGAAAGGTACAAGCTAGTATCTCTTTTAAGTGGACAATATTGATCTTATGAAGAGAAACCAAGATCTACATTAATATATGAGATTTTTCAGTGGCAAGCTAAACAAGTAAGGGGAAAAATAATCATTACTAGTACATCTTACATGTTGGTCCTGAGAAGGAGGGAAATACCCCAACAATCTTACTGCCTGATAAATTTTAAAGCTACTACATTTCCTGAGTTCACAGTACTATTTCTTCAAAAGTACTATTGATCTCAACTAAAATGCAGTTTGAAATGCAGCATTTCCTCCATTGAGAGAGAGCTCACAGAGGTAAAATGAGTAGCTTAAGAATGTGAAAAATTTAGCAGCCAAGTTAGCAATTTAAAATTCTATTCCTGAGCATAGGTTGAAGTGGTGATTAAGAAGCTGTACTTAAGACAGAGTATTTCCCTGGGTTTCTGCAAGTGTCCTGCTCTTTCTTTACAATTTCAATAATTGTGTTCACTCCTCACTCACTCACTAATTAATTATACTACGAGTACAATTTGTTACTTAATTCAAAGCTGATGTACAGCCATCCTACTTCAGAATAAAACATTTAGGCATTTGACTGTTTAAAACATTGTTAGACTGAAATACATCATGATGTAGATTGATGATTTCCCTAATCTAAATCGTAGTTCCATTGATTTACAGTCCTACACATATCACATCTGAATAAATCCTACTGCTTTCAAAAGGAACTTTTCTTATGCAATATATTCAGGTTTAGCAGAAAGGACATATTTCCAAAACATTTTAAGCACTTCAAGACAAAAACATATTACATCTGTGATAAGATTGCACTGACAAAGACAAATTCTTTGGAACAAATTTGTAAAGCCATAGGTTCAGTAATAAGTTCTTTACTTTGCATTGCTTTGGCATGTAGTGGTGTTACATTATTTTTTCACATAGGAATTATTTTTCTGCATCCTAATTATACTCCTTGAAGTTATTTTGCTTTCAGCTTGATTTTTTTCCTGTTCCTTCCTTTCGATTTGCAATGGCTTTTGTTATATACTTTTCTTAAGGCCTGTCCTCCAGTCTTTTAGCCCTAGAGATCTGCTATCCATAAAGCATGTAGGACACTAACATTGTGTTTAACAAAGGATATCACACAGTACTTTCAGTACACATGGGTGCCATTATAAAGTCTAGCATACTGGCTCCAAAAATTACTAAACCCAAAACCAAACTCTGGGGATGACCCAAAGCTATTAACTGTTATAGAGTAAGTCTTGCATCTAATTCTGAGAGCGGGAAAATTAGAGTAAAGATATAAGTTCTATTTCTGGCAGTGCTGCTTCAGTGTTTTGGAGCCATGGAGGATTCGGTAGAGCTATCCCTCTTTAAATGAGCTATTATTGCTTATGTCAGCAATTGCAATATCATTGAGTCTCAGAAAGCACATTCAGAATCCAAGTGCTGTATTTAGAGCTGGAAACACACTGTCCACCTGGGTTTTAGGAACTCAATGTTTTGCTTACTTGAGGGTTTGTCAGCAGCAGAATCGGAATGAGGTGAGTAGCTTTCTATATAGTTTGTGCTATAGCTGTATGATTATCTGATCCAGTCATCTGAAATCATTGTCTTTTCACATGACCTGATGTTGGCTAGATATAGAAATAAATATTTTTACGTATCTTACAGTGAATGTCCAAAAGGCAGAGACTGTTGGCATTCACAAGGGAATGTTAGCAATCACTCACCCAATTGATGCATAACCCAAAGCTCTGGGGCGTACCAGTAAATGAACAAAGACATTCTGGTATTTTTAAAAGTTTGAAAAAGCACAATCACCTCAGAGATGATCAACATAAACCAATGTAATTCCATAATTTCATTTAGATGCATGCAGAATTCTCAATGTTCTTGTAGAAGTAGCCCCATAAGCAGTAGTTTATATATTCACAAGTCAAATGAGTATGTTTTTGTCTTGTCACATGAACTCCTTTGGCACTGTCATGTCTGTTCAACTCAGCCACTCTGGTCAAAATTCTATACTTAAATGATCTTAGCCAAAAAGCCTATATCACTATCTGTCCTTTTGTGATCTTAAATGATCTTAGCCAAAAAGGCCAAGAAGCCTATATCACTATCTGTCCTTTTGTGATACTGCACTAATGCAATTCATGTTTTATTTATATCCCACTGTTCTCCCTGTGGGGACCTAAAGCAACATTTCAGATTGTTCTTCTATCCTCCACTTAATCCTTCTTCACAACAACCTTGCAAGGGAGGTTAGGGTGAGAGAATGCAGTGGGCCCAAGGGCACCCAGACGACTTCCATGGTAGAGCAGGAATTAGAATCTGGTTGTCCCAGATCTTAGTGCAACAATTTAACCATTACACCAAGCCAGCCAGCAGTTTTGTAGATCTTTAGATAAAAGGTGGGAGAATCTATAGAAGTAAATTAACTCCAGCATCACAAACTGCTGCAATAACTCTTATACAGAACAATGTTTAAAGTCAAAGGGAAAAATCTTCCAACATAAATGTAAAATGTCAACTTCATTATCAACTCTAGAAACAATATGATAAAATGATGATGGAACACGATGATTAAAGATCAAACTGCTTCCATTACAAGGTTGCCATTTAGCCACCTAGAGGAATCTTCCCAACAGTAGAGAGTCTATTTAACGTAACATTAGATCCTTGAAATTCTCTCTTGGTGGAAAAAACACACTTTTGTACTGTAATGTGGGGAGGATGGGAAAGTTCCTGTATAAATAAAAGCTCAAGTTCACAAGGATTACAACAGCTTTATATAACAGTGGACAATGGAAACATCAGTGTCAATACCGTCATTAATTCTTCTATGTCATTTAAATGGAAATCACTTAACTGTTCACTGTGCTGAAGTTATAAAAACACTGAAACAGATTGAAACAATTGAACATATTTTAAAACTACTGTACTGCTTTTCTATTAGGATACGGCTGAAGTCTGATTTTACTTCATCTGGATCAAGCAGTGTTTATCCAGATTTTAAAAGGTAATTGAGATCAAAATCTGGCATTTATACATTTATTTGTTTAGGTTCTTCGGGTGGAATTATACAATACATTCAATTCTATAGACATCTTAAGAGAGCTTTTTTGCTTTCCAAATACAGCCACCAGGCTTTGTGTGTGTGTGTGTGGGGGGGAGAACAGCATGACTGAAAAAAGCCACTACTGAACGACTTTTACCATCACTATAAGGCGAAAGATTTATGCGATCTGAAGAGAAACCAGAGTATTACCATCACTATAACAAAAATAAGGGTTGCCTGTATTTTCTTCAGCAGAGGTAAAATAAGCTCAAGGGTGGCTTTTTTTCAGTGGAAAAATAGCAAGTAGAGAAAAAAGTCCCCCTCCCTCTACATCTTGGTGGCTGCATTTGGATAATAAAAAATCTCTTAAATGATTATAGAGCTAAATATAACACATAGTTTCACCCTTCATGTCTGATGAGCCCTGCCACTTACATGTTCTTGTTCCTTAGGAAATCTACTGTCTTACTTGGGTTTTCCACCATCTGATGCTCTACTTTACAACACATGATGACTTCTTCCACCGGTGGCATAAGGAAGATACAGGCAAGATAGCAACTGGGATTGTAACTGGGCAGTGGGATATACCATATTTACTCAAATATAACATATTTACTCAAAAGGAAAGTAAGACAACTTCCTTAAAAATAAGACAACCCCATGAAAGTAAGACAACCCCTTTAAAATATTATATACATTTTTATTATTGGACATAACTGTAACATGTATGCAAATGTAAGGTGACCCCCCTCCTTTTATGGCATACTTGTGGGGGAGAAAGTCATCTTGCATTTCAGTAAATGCTGTAACACCTTCCTGCATGTTGTACTGAGCTTCCCTGCTCCTTCCCTCACATGTAATTTAGACATTAACTATTATAGTGATTACTAAACTGACCAAAAATTAAATTTCTAGGCTTCTACATTCTACATTCACTTTTAGAACCAAATTTCATTCAGGGCTCCAAAGTAAATTTTAAAAAATGAAGTAATGTATGACCCTAAATCTGAATTGGTGATCGTCACAAATTATTCCAAACAGTATACAGGTAAGTAGGGGAATTTTTGCATGCATGAATTCATGATGCCATAGTCCAAGCTCATTTTTAAGTCAGAGTTCAGTTGTTAAATCTGAACTGGACCAAAGATGCTTCAAGGAAAGCATGCAGGGAGTGTGCTGGTCCATATCACACTCTTCTCACTCAGGAACCCAGAGCTGTTTTGTGGCCTCACAATTTAAGAAACATTCGAAATACCCTTTTTTGCTACACACTGTCTTCTTGCTTCTATCCGTTGCCACATTCTCCAACAGCATAGAAAATAGCATGCTTGTTAAAATATTAATTTTAAAAGCATTTCCTCCCCCCCTGTTCTTCTCAAGATAAAAATCATCCAACATCTTTGTGCAATTGCTCCATTAACCCCAATTTAGTTGCCGGGATCCATCTTGGTGATCCAAAATGCATTTGTCCTGTCTCTTTCCCAAAGTGGTATAACTCATCAGCAAGCCCTTGCTAATTGAATTTGATTTAGTGTCAGCACTGTCACAGACACACCAAAGAGCACCAATGAAATTTCAGCCCTCCTTTACTGTGATCATTAAGCCTGGTTGTCTGACAACAGGAGCCCTGTCTTTGTGCTGAAGGTTGTCAGATCAAGCTCACAGGAGCTCTGTGTTAACAATACCCCTGAAATTCTTAAATGAATGGCAAAATACGCTTGTTCAAATAACACATGACAGTGCTGCTCTTGATTTTTATGACTATCTGATCTTTTGAAAGAAAATATTGCCAAGAATGCATGTGAATGTGTACATGAACAGAACTATTTAAAACTGCATCAAAATAGTTTTTCAACCTATTGCCTTTTAGTTATGGTTCAAGAGAGAGCAAAGAAGCAAGAGCAGCCTACCATCCACAGTGGGACATCACTGAAATATCAGCAGTCTGTATTGTACAGCTGTTGTTGAAATTTCCCGTGAGTTTAAAGGCAGTCTTGGGGTGGGAGGAGTTGCTCTTTGGAAATGTTTTTTTTCAAAACCCTACTGGATGGGTGCAATCTTATTCACAATGTAAAATTAGAAACAAATGTTTCCAACAACTATATGATAGCCATTGACCCTAATCTAATGATAACCCATTGCACAGTTAAAGAATACCATAATACCAGGGCCATAGTTTCATATACACTTTAGTTCCTCTCCTTTGTAGAAAGTTAGTATTTTTCACTTTAAAATGTCAATTCCTAACAGTGCAATCTTACATAGAGTTACACCCTTCTACGTCCAGTGAAGATGTTTAATATCACACTATAAATTTCTTATAGAACTTATGCCTGAATAAGAGAAGGGTGACTTCTACCCAGCCTTACTAGGGGTATGCATTCAGAAATTCCTGAAATGAAAATATACATAAAAACTACTCTTTAGGATTGCTCTAAAAAAAATCAAGGATTCTTAGGCATGATAAAATATGCCACCACCACCCATCCAGAAAAACCTTTGTTGTTTCTCATATTTGGGTGTTTTCTGTCAGCAGCAGCAGGCATCTTTGACTTTCCTGATTTCCAGACAATGGCATTTCTCACTTCCAACTGGATCCTTGCAAAGGGCTCAGACTATTCCACGTGCAGCTCCAGCTTCATGCAGATAACTTCCCTATTGGTGGTTCTTTAGGATCAGGAAAGAAGGGGGACACTAGAGCCCCTCCTTCACTCATGCTGGCCCTCATCAGCAAATCAGCTTCTATGGCTTTTAAAGCAATGTTCTTGGAGCTGACCTGTGACTCTGATCAAATCCAGCAACAACTTGTAAACAATTGTAGCTTATCCCATGGACTCTTGTACCCCACCCCCAAGAATTCTTTTTAAATAGTAGTAGTGCTAATTACTGATTATGGTATCCCGACAGCAGATGCCCAAAGTGAAGACATAGATAATTTTATATTGTCAGTAATTCATTCTAAGATTCTGTAAAAACAGGATGTAGCCTGGATACCCCCCCCCCCATGGCTAGTGGTGTCCTGCAGGACTCCTTCCATTTTTCTCCCATGAGAGGCACCTATTTTGAAAATCTGTATAATCTAATCTTGTTTGTCCATTCAGCTTGAAATTTAGGTTGTCTTTAGAGTAAATTAGAACTTGCAAATCTGGTGCCATTATTTAAAAAAAATAGGTGTCCCAACTCTTTGAATTGGTTCCCCTTTGAAAATAATGGTCCTGAAACAAACAAATGGGGATTTGAATCCTGAACCAGTAATGTCCTATCCAAAAATCAGCAATCATGGTAAAGGTTTGCCTCCTGAATCCTGGATCAGATAATGCATTTTTCTGAGAGAACACCCCTTATCTTTACCCACCCTTTAATTATGGTTACTTTTTCTGAGTTTTCTGAAGAATTTAATAAAAAGGTTTGGGTGTTTCTGATTTTTTTCCAAGAAAGCTAAGAAGAGGGTGGAATCACCCCCGGCCCTCCCTGCCAATTTCCTACTTCATCAATATGTGATATTGGTGTTATTAGAACTTCAAGTGTTAAGTCAGAAGGAATAATTTATGCTTGTAATCCATTTGACCTCCTCTTGTCAAAAGGGATTAAGGAACTCCTCCTCGATCCTGTGAGGACTCAGCACTGGTGAGGGATGGCACCTTTCCAGCCCTGATACTGACTCTTTTTCCTTAGGTCTGTTCTGAATTTGGAGACAAGCCCAGTTGTGTCCAGCCACTAGAATTAATAACACGTATCATAGATACTTCAGAAATGCCTATTCTCTTTTTTCAAGCACATTGTACTTGCAGCCGCACAATTTCCACAAACAGAATTTCATTTACATGTTCTGGGAGGAAATAACTTTTTTTTAAGTGTCATTAAAAAAAATAACCCATGTGCCATCATCAGTCGTTAGGACTGAAACACATACACATCTAAAAACCTAAGTCTGCCTTAAGATCAATGCTCTTCCTATAGAGCCTTCTCTTTTTTACCATTTGTATGCATGGAGGGATCCTATTATATCTCACATGGTTTCCTCATTTTCCTTTTTTACAGTGTAAACACATTTTGATTATATCAGGGTTGGAGCTATGGTAAGATACATATTCACAAGTATATGGCCAATTTTAACACACATTCATTGTCTTGGATAATTGTTCTGGCTATATTTGGTCCCATAGCCCTTGTAACTGCAATCAGTGCTGGGGCTAAGTAGGGCTCATCAATCACATGGGCAAAAGGGAGGACTTGCCAAGGCATATAAAGCAAGTCTGCTTAAGTTTCAACTCATTTGGGTCAGGATATTTCCCAGACCTTGGTCATACAAGCCTTGGGATTACATAGCTCCCAACAATCATCCTTGAGCTGTACCCTGTGGTCCAGCATCTCAGCAACTACACATTTCCCTCAAGCCTGAAGAATCAGCCTTTGAGGAATTTCACACAGCAGACTGTATTATGATTACTGTCTAGAAAATAAAAAGTAATATTGAAGTAAAAGAAGAAAAGCACTCTTCGCTACTTACTTTGATAGCATCAATCATGCTACTCCGGACAGCCTGTGATGTTTGGGAGGGGCTCTCTAGGGTGTGTGGGGGGCTGATGCTGAAAGGAAGTTCCTGTGCTTAAGCAAAATAGTGCAAAGCACTTTAGATCTCAGTGACAGCCAGGTCAACCAAACCCACTAAATAGTAGGAAGACATTAGGCAGTAACAGACAGAACAGAAAACCTTTATTGGCATAACATTAGGCAGTAAATTTGAGGCAGCACTAATCTGTGCGGACCCCATTTTTCTGTAATCATACCAAACAAAGCATTTAATGTTACTCTTCTAAAGTTTTCAGCATAGCCTTGAGCCTTTCAGTACATTTTAGCCAAGTCATCCTTTACAGTTCACCAAATGTGTGTGTGTATGTGTTAAACATTGTCAAGTTGCTTCTGACCAATGGTGACCCTTACGAATCAATGTTCTCCAAAATATCCTATTGTCACAGCCTTGCTCAGCTCTTGCAAACTGAAGGGCCATGACTTCCTTTATTCAGTCAATCCATCTCATGTTGGGTCTTCCTCTTTTCCTGCTCTCTTCAACTTTTTCTAGCATTATTCTCTTTTCCAGTAACTCTTATCTTGTCATAATGTGACCAAAGTACGATAGCCTCAGTCTGGTCATTTTAGCTTCTAGGGATAGAACTTGTATTTTTGGTGGTCCACGGTATCTGTAAAACTTTTCTCTAACACCACCATTCAAAGCAAACAACTTTCTTGTCAACTCTCTTCATTGTCCATCTTTCACACTGATACATAGTAACAGGAAATACTATGGCATGACTTGATCTTGGTCACTAGCAATATATCCACCATATATCCATCTTAAAACAAACCCATCTATTATGTTTCAGATCGGCCACTGAAATTCACTCAAAAACAGTGTGTGTGTGTGTGTGTGTGGTATCTGTTTCAGACCGGCCACTAAATTCACTCAAAAACAGTTTGTGTTTGTGTGTGTGTGTGGTGTCAGATAGTCATATACTGTATGCAAAGCAGAGTAATTCTTTATATAGCTTAAAGACCATGATGCAGTGTGGCCTAGAGTGAAATATGCATAAATGAGAAATATTTATGTTGGTGTGGGGTTAAAAGTGAAAATACAAATGCACACGGGAGGTATCCAGAGTCTTTCATACAAGCAAGCAATTGCCAATATACACAGACAAGATGGACAAATGGAGCCAGAACAAATTGCAATAGGCAGATGAAGTTTCCACTAAAATTAGATGCTTAAGGCTCAGAAAGCAGAACAGGAAATGGAATACCTCCTGTCGGTTTTGCCGTTGCAACCCCCAGAATAGGAATGACCTGGGAAACTGTCCTTCCACTTGCTCATCATGTCCACACAATGCTGGGTATAGAATTATATCTTAAGACATGGGCCAGCAAAATTTGGCAGAGTATGAATGAGGATTCCCTAAATTGCTTTGAGACTAAGCTGCTGGCAGCAGGAAGAGAAGGGAGGAGGGAGGAGATTTATACTGCTCTGAAATCCAAACAGTTGTATATCAAAACAGCTGCTTAGCAGCAAAGAAGGAAAGGGCAAAAGATGTGTAAAAAATGGTCTTGATGCTTGAGGCATTTCATGCAAAACAGTGGATTCCAGACTAATTCAATGAATATGTGCTTATGACATTTTCTACCCACCATTGTTTTCAGTAAATAATCTCAGTAGGCAGAAGTTAATGCACATGGTATACTTACTCTGCTTGCTTCCACACTGCCAAAATAGTTTAATGATGTACCATTTGTCTAATCCCATTGTGTTTTTGTGCAGCCCAATATGCACAGCATATCAGGTATACTGGGATGATTCTCTAACAGGTTCTGACTGCTGTGTAATAACCTAGACATTTGCACATTCCTCAAAATACATTTTTGCAAAGTGTTGTAGATTACTGTGACATATCAGCAAGAGCTAATCCTGTAATGCAAGGCATTTTCTTGAACACTTCAGCCCCCAAATGTGCAGAGTTGTTAGTAGTTACTTTCATGGTTGTAGATGTACAGCATGCACCGCAAATATTTGAATCTCTTAACATACAGAGTTGGATAGATTTATTCTGATGAGTGGGCATCAGCAGTTCTTCACTTCTTAGGGCCCTGATACTTTAAGCATAGTTTTAGCTGGACTCAGCGTTGTGGTTTTTCTGAAATCCTGTAAAATATTTATTGGGTAGGAGGGAGTTGCATTATTGTTTAATCTACTGTGTGGCGGGGAATAACAGTACTATTCTCAATCCTGAGTATAGCTGTCATTTTCTTGTTTCATTAGGCATAACAGGTGCTAGAATAATAATAATTACACTGACTTCTGTTTCTGGAAAATTAATGTAAATGCATGAGCAGACAAATGCATCCTTAGAAAGTGCTGTCCAGTGCTGAATTTTGTTTTGATTGTAAAGTTGTACATTTAATGAACAGTGTATTTTAAACCACCCTGGATGCTCTGGGAGCTTTTATAGGGCAGAAACATGGCATTTTCATGTAAAAACCAAGACATAAAATTAAAATTGAGTCTTTCTTGCCTAAGCTTCAGGGGCTAATGAGTGTTTTAAGTGATTTACCTATATAATAAAGAACCACTATGCTGTTAAATAAATTATTTGAGTTCTATAATGTTCAACAAATGTGTGTGCAGACTTTCTAGTATGCCAGCAATTGTTCAATGTACACATTTATACACTGTAAATATATTTTCCCAGATCCAAATGCCCAAGCAATGGCAGGGTAAAAAGAAACATGTACACAATTTTGCTTGCCATGTTTGCTTCCACAATTCCCACTTCCCAAGAGACATGGAGATATTGTATTAAAAGAGGAGTTTGTCTCTTTAGCAGTAGAAGCTGATGCTTTAAAAAAACCCTGCAAGAAATGTTCTGATGGTGTAATCAGTACAATATCGCCTTGCACATCCCTTCTTGGGCTGTTATGTGAAAGGCTTTGCTATCCTGATGTTTATTTATGCTGTATCAAGTTTTGTAGAAAATTCCATTAATTTCATCACAGCTACATCTGCAGCCCCTTGGTTTTCTGAGAACCTCAGCTTTCTGAGAACCAAAGCTGACCAAAATGCATGTTAAGGTTTTTTAATGCACTCCTAAGCATTATTTTATGCCTGACCAGGATAGCACAGGCTAATCCAATCTTTTTTTTTGTTTGTATTTTTTGTATTCTTCATATCTGTGTGTGTGTGCGCGCGCACCTGGAAGTCATGGTGACCTCTGCTGACTGACCCCTACTGGGGGCCTGGAGGATATTCAGAGAAGTGGCTGGATAAAGCCTGCCCCTGCCTCTTGACTGCTGGTATTCCAAGGAGGTCTCCCATCCAAGTACTTACCAGAGTCAACCCTGTTTAGCTTCCAAGATCTGATGAGATCAGGTTTGCCTGAGCTACCCAGGTCAGGGCTAGGCTAGCCCAATCTTGTTAGATCAGCCCTGACAAAAATTTGGATTGGAGACTTCCAAGGAATACCAGGATCTTGATTTGGAAGCATGCAATGGGAAACTCCCTTAGAATGTCTCTTACCTTGAAAACCCTATGGGGTCACCATAAATGCACTGTGAGTTGACAGCAAAAAAAGAGAGCCTTTTTTGACCTTCCTTCACTCTCTTAATTTACCGCAGACACCTCTTTTTCCATTAATAGGTTTTCAATTAACTGAAAGTGATTTTTTTCTTGGGGAAAAAAACCATAAATATACTGTTCTTGCCTTTGGCCTTCTTTTAAAACATTTCTTTTTTTTCAAACTGCCTTAATTAAATTCTGAGTATTGCACCCTTCCCTAAACATTCTGGGATTAAGCAGTTAGGTCACAATTTTGTGATGAATACTTGATTATAATTTCAATCATCACATAATTAGCCATGGCAATTATAATTCTTCAAAAAGAAGTTTAATTGAGTAGTTCAAAATTACCAAAGGCTTCATTAAATGTAATGTGGGCCAAAAAAAAAACCAGGTGGAAGCCAAGAAGTGAACTCAAGGATATATAGTTTACAAAAGATTTCAATGTCATTTAGAAATAGGGTACACAGAGAGAAATAGAGAGGATGCTGCAGAAAATTCAGTCCTTTTAGAATCATGACATTGACTGTGAAATAGCCTAACCAGACTTCCCAGTGCTAGATATTTGAGGGCAGTAGGCCCATTTTGAAGGGAGGGTAATAGCACATGTGTGCATGTGTGTCTGAGTGGTCAGCAAATGTTCTTTTCAAATGTGTACATTTCAACAATGTCGCTTATATTTTACTTCACAAAATAAAATTTTCAAAGTGCAAAAGACTTATCAGTGGCTTTCAATACCATCAATCATTGTATCCTATCTGACCACCTATCTGGGCTGGAATTGGGAGGCACCATTTTATAGTCATTCCCATCCTACCTGTAAAGTAGATTTCAGAACATGGTGCTGGAGAACTGCTGCTAATTCCCTTGGCCTTTGGCGTCCTACAAATTCCATCTTGTCCCCTATTCCCTTCAGCATCTACATGCAACAGCTGGGTGAGGTGGGTGGTGTAGTGGTTAAGAGCAGCAGACTCTAATCTGAAGAGCTGGGTTTGATTCCCCACTCCTCCACATGAAGCTTGCTGGGTGCCCTTGGGCCAACCACAATTCTCTCTCTCAGCCCCACCTATCTCATAAGGTGTCTGTTGTGGAAAGAGGAAGGGAATGTGATAGTAAGCCCGTTTGACACTCCTTAAGGTAGAGAAAGGCTGGGTATAAAAAATCTATTCTTCTTCTCTTCATCCTAAAATTTGGGTTGGGGTGTCACCAATATGCAGGTGTTGGTCAGCCCTATTATGCACTTTCAGCACTCTCTGGATCCCAGAGAGGCTGTAGAAGCCTTGGACCAGTGCCTGGAGGCAGTTTTGGAGTGGATGTGCTAGGCAGAAGGCCTGACCAAATTTAAGGTGTCACCTGTTCTGGATGGGGTTGCACTCCCCTTGAAGGAACAGGTCTGTAGTCGGGGAGTGCTCCTGGACCCAGGCCTACTGCTGGATAAGCAGGTGATCAGGAGTGCCTTTTACCAAGTTTGACTGGCTAGCCAGCTGCAGCTTTTCCTGGCAAGAAAGTGTGTGTGCATGCCCTAGTTATATCTAGATTAGATTACTGTAATGTGCTCTATGTGAGTCTGCTCTTGAGAAGTGTTTAGAAGCTTCAGTTTGTACAGAATGCTACAGCCAGGTTGTTGACTGTGTGGGTCATAAGGACCATATTAGTCCACTCTTGGCCCATCTACACCGGCTCCCGATTTGTTTCCCAAAACAATTCAAGGTGCTGGTCTTGACCTTCAAAGTCCTATACAGTTTGGGACCAGTGTTTCCTCTAAGCTGTTAGTGAGAGCTAGCTCACAGTTTTTTAGCCTCCGGCTCACACATTTTTGTCTTAGCTTAGGAAAGATGGCTCCAAAGCAAACTGACTTATGCAGTAGCCAAATTGCTTGTTCATGACTTTAATGCCAGTAGCTCACAAAGTAGAACTTTTGCTCACAAGACTCCACAGCTTAGAGGAGCACTGTTTGGGACCAACATACCTGAAGGACTGCTTACTCGCTTATGAATCTGCTCAACCACTATGGTCATTTTCAGAGGTCTGCTTAGGATGACCCCACCTTCTGAGATTAGGTGGGTGGCAACCCAGGAGAGAGCCTTCTTGGTGATGGCATGAAAGCTCTGAACAGACTCCCCAGGGAAATGTGTCTGTACCCTTCTGTTGCTCTCTTCCACCAGCAAGTAATGACTTTTTTGTTTCATTTGGCATTCCCTCAGTGATCCCTCCTTCGTAACCAATGTTTTCATTGCTGTTTTTATGTTTTGTATGTATTTTAACTTTGTTTTAAAAATTGTTTAATTGTTTGTTGGGGGTTGATTTAATGGTATTAAAATGTGGTTTTATTATGTATGTTTTATACAGTTAGCTGCCTTGGAGGTCCTTGTACAGCAGAAATGTGGCATTCAAATTTTGTAAACAAACAAAGAATGTTAGTCTTTGTACAGAGTCACTGTGATTGAAATTGCCAGATATGCCACTCTGATCACTCAGTCCACTGTGACTGGAGGTGACATTACTAGATAATGGCACAAATGCACTGTATGCAGTGTATGGTTGCTAAAAGTCATTTAAATGACGACTCTTATGGTAGAATTGGCAACAATGTAGAAAGGATTTGTCAAGGATCAGTGTGGTTGTATGCTGAAGAAAAATAATTCAGAGGTCCATCTTCAAAGTTCAGCAGATTTGGGTGACTTCAGTACTCAGAGAGCAACTTGTCTAGGGGGCCCCATGAGGAAAAGCAAACATGTAATTTTTAAGAAAGGCGATGATTCCAGATCTTTCATTGTTTCAGGGCTCCCTGTGGAATATGGTAAGACCAGAGAGGCCAGAAGCAAAGCTGGAGTCAGCTGTTCATTAGATCTTTATGCTTGGGGTAGAGTGGAATTTGTTTAGTACAGGGAAAGACTTTGCTGGCCAAGATGATCCCAGTTAGGGCTAAAGGTGGTATCCTATCACTGCTGCTCAGATTTCTAGAAAAGGTTTTACTGGAAAACCTGAATTTAAACAGCATCTGTAGAGGATAACAGGTATTGTTATACAATGCATAACTTTAGAGACGGTGATGAAATTTGGTTAGTGAATTCCTTTATTTCTTTGATACCAGCCTTGTCATGGTCTAATAAAAGAAACTAAATCACAGGTCTCCACTGTAGTTTATTACAAAAGACAATTTAGGGTCATATGTGTGCAGAGCACTGAACAGCCTTCATGACTGGAATTACATCTGTGACAGTCTGAATGATGCTACGTGCCGACTCTAAACTCAGATTGTGCCTTCGCTCACCAGAAATGAGCAGCAAGGAGAGAACCACTTCCTTTAATTACTGTTCGACAATTAGTGCTTTGTGATATGCAGTATTCCCAAGTTCATTTGGCTTGTGCCAGTCTGCATTGTCTTTCTCCATCTCAGAAATGAGATGATGATCCTAGAATGACAACATGAGACAATTTCCATTTTAGCTATTCTATGCCTGTTCTACTATTTTGACAGGAAAGAAAAATAGGGTGTGAGAAGAAGAGAGCCAGTGAAAGTGGAAGGTGCTACCAAATATGCCTTTGGGTCATCAGAATTTTTAGGCTTCTATTTCAAGTTCTCTTCCCCCCCCCTTTCTCCTTTGTATTAACTCATTCTTCAACAAAAAGGGGCTTGTCTTGAAGCAGCAATCAGATAAGTGACTGAGGAAAAAAGACACTAGCCTTTCAGTCTTTTTTAAAAAAAATGTTCAAACTGGATTTCTGTTGAAACGTAAACTTCAGGTAGCACTTGTCTGTCTTCTCAAGTTCACCTCATGATACACTGGAGATTGCCACTTTTTAATTGTTCAGACAAAACAAAGCACCAGCATTAATAACATGCCAGAAGAGGAAAAAGTTAGTAAATAAGTTAAACATTAAAAAACAAAATTCTGACAGCAGCACCCTGCTAAATGTCATAGAAGCTCAAACAAGACTCGTGTGATAAAGAAGTTGAGCCATGAAAAATAATGGGCAATGAGATTTATTTATTTATTTATACATTCTATTTATTGCCCCAAATTTCCCTGAACTTGAATTTTCCTATATGGACTGGATTTACTAAAAAGTGTCCCAATTTATAACAACTGCAGATGGCAAGTACTGTCTTCAAATAGACATTCTACATTCTCTATCACGCAGGACAAATCATCCCTTCTAAACTAGTTGTTCTGTTATAAGCATCATCTGTGCATTCATCTCCATCTTTCAGAATTATTCTATTCATATGCAGATTTAATAAGTTAATTAGCTGAATAGATTAATCAACTATGATTTGTTTAATGGGGTGACCTTACATGCCATAACATCCATCAGTAATTCTCCCAGAACTGGACATCAGATATGCTAGTGGACAAGGTGTGAGACATCCATACCCCTGAGGGGAAAAATGCATTAAATCCCAGCTTCCTAAAAGACTTAGTGAATGGAATTGTGTACAAGTCTCCACTTCACGGAATGGTCCAAATTCTACATAAAAACCTTGCCCCAATTATCTGATCGGGAGGATGATTCCGCAGAACCCTTGTGAGCAAGTTCACCCATCTGTATAAAAGTACTTTGTTTCTTATTGGACAAATTCAGTGAACAACAGTACACATAAAAAGAGATATAGTAAGAATGTGTGGTGGGTTGTTCTTCAATATATCACAAGGTTTTCTTTTATTTAAAAGTTGGAAGACCTCTGCTGTTGGGGGGGGGAACTGCTTACTGTGCTTTAAAGTGATACTGGATGATTTTGAAATTCCTTTCAGATTAGAATGAAGAACTAGTCCTGAGTTTGAAACCAGCTTTGTCCTTGCATATCTTTCTGTGTGTAAAAAAGAATCTGTCATCTTTAAAGGACTGTCTAATGGAATTTATCCATATTATGGGCTGGGAGGTTTTTTAGAGTTTTAATGCATTGTAAGTAGATAATAAAACCTCAGGGGGCTCTGTGTAATCTAAGAGTAACTGTTCCCTTCTGTGCCTCAAAGACTCCTTTCCCCCATTTTTGCCTCTCAAAATGACACCTGGATATGAAAATGGATAAAATGTATAAAAAGGTAAGGCTGTTTGAGTGCTTTTATCCCAAAAAGGGAAGCTAATAGGCAGCAACTTGCTGTCAAAGAGGCCTGATGTTGTACCTGGTTTTAGATAAAGCAGGTAACGACAGCCTTGACCCCATGATTTGTACAAAGCCCCAGGATGGGTTTACAAGTGTGTGTGTGTATGTGTGTCAGAGCACAGATGGACAATTTAAAAAATCATTCTAAGATTCCCAGTTTAATTTAGAATTTAGTCGTAACAATAGTTAACCGACGGACTTCAAGAAAGTTTACACAGCCTTGCATTTTTGCACTTCACCTTCTTTATACATTTTCATGTGTGTTTTCCATTAAAGAGAGGAACATCATGCCCCCCCCCCATTTATTGCAAAAGTACAGAGAAAACCAACCAATTGCTATGGGAAAGGCTGCTGTTTTCATGTAAAATAAAATACATGTTTCACCTTGTTCTCCGGGGCTCCAAATTGCTAAGCATGTGATGTGCTGTCACAACTTATGCCCGACTGACTGGTTACGGTGCCTGCTGATCTATATGGAGAGGTGAGAATTTGTCACTGTGCATAAGCAGAAAGATCAGTCAGATACAAGTGATAGATCTGTTCCTTGCCTGGATTCGTCTGCTGCTATATTAAGGAGGCTCAGCAGCTGCCAAATCAAATTCTAAGCCTAGTTTTGGGGGTAACAAAACAGAAAAAGAAGTAGTGATGTCCTGATGTAACACAATAACTGTAGAAGCAATAAATGTATTAGTCTTATTAGTATGTCAAAATACTCTAAACAGCCCATGCCTCCCAGCTCTTCTGTAGGGAGCCCAGTGTCATTCCTTCATCTTCTCCAATTCACTGTAGTGCCTGCATAAAAGAGTCCTTAGCATTTTATAGCGAGGCACCAGGACACAAACAAACATTCACTCTTCTTTTGATCTATTCAGCATGAAAGAGGCTTCTTCAGGCTGAAATAACCATAGACTTCTATGGCTCTGTGGTATTCTATGGGATCCATTCAATCCAGTCTCCCATCTTAGAGAGGCACAAGATGCTGCATTATCTGAAGGACTATCTATTTTGCAAAATATTCTTGCTGCAAGGCGTCATTCTGTGTGTGTAGCCTTGTATGCTTTAAGTGCTGTATATAATTTACAATACAATCCTGTGTAGAGACACATATAAGAAAGGTACGGAGAGGCACATGGCAAGGAACAGACTGCAACACACAGTCAAATGCCAACTTTGGCTGTGTTTGTTTCCACTTGACTAAGCTAATGTCATTAAGACACCGCCAATTTGTGGAATTGACAAGGGAGGGAGATGTCCTGTGCTATGGCTGACTACTTTTGACTATTCCAGCAAAATATCCTGTCCACCCATCCACTGCTGAACAAACTGGCATCCAGCATGAGAAACATTTTAGCAATCTCTGCATTCTGCTGTAAGTAGTGATTGGAACTGAAAGGTTCTAGCTTGTCCCTCACGCTTTTCAACATGTGTGTAAAGTTGCTGGGAGAGGTCATCTGGAGATTTGAGCAAAGTTGCTCAATCCAAGGATGACATAGATCTATTTTAACTTCCAACAGATCCCAGGGAGGTTGTGGAAAATGTGAAAAAGTGCCTGGAGGCAGTTTTGGGGTGGATGAGGGCTAACAAGCTGAAACTTATTCCTGACAAAATGGAAGTGCTACTGGTGGGAAGGAAGATATGACCCAGGAGTTGTGGTATCTTCTGTTCTGGATGGGGTTGCACTCCCCTAAAGGAGCAGATTCATAGGCTGGGCATGCTGGGCCCAGGCCTCCCCAGTTACAGTAATTGATCCTGGAAGTAACCATTACATGGATCACCGCTGGGAGAGGTCATCTGGAGATTTGGGCCAAGTTGCCCAATCCAAGGATGACATAGATCTATGTTAAACATCCAACAGATCCCAGGGAGGTTGTGGAAACAGCAAAGTTGCTCAATCCAAGGATGACATAGATCTATTTTAACTTCCAACAGATCCCAGGGAGGTTGTGGAAAATGTGAAAAAGTGCCTGGAGGCAGTTTTGGGGTGGATGAGGGCTAACAAGCTGAAACTTATTCCTGACAAAATGGAAGTGCTACTGGTGGGAAGGAAGATATGACCCAGGAGTTGTGGTATCTTCTGTTCTGGATGGGGTTGCACTCCCCTAAAGGAGCAGATTCATAGGCTGGGCATGCTGGGCCCAGGCCTCCCCAGTTACAGTAATTGATCCTGGAAGTAACCATTACATGGATCACCACTGCCAAGTCATGTGAGGAAATATACGGAACTAGTTCAGATGATAAAAGGCTGACCTGGCAACATTGGTGACCTAGGCCTCTACATAAAGGGAGGCATCCAGAATCACTCCTAGACTCCTCACTGTTGGCGCAGGCATCAATTGTGCCCCACCAAGGGCTGGGAGTTGGATTCCCAACCCATCCCCCCCCATGGCCCAGGAACAGGACCTCCATCTTGGCTGGATTGAGTTTCAGCTGGCTCTGTTTTAGCCAATCGGCCACAACCTCCAAAGCCCTGGTCAGATTTTCCAGGGTGGAGTCTGCCCACCCATCCATTAATAGCTCATTAAATGTTGACTGGATTGTAGGGACCATCTCACTCTAATTTTGTTCCATATACACAGGCTCCAAATTTGCTTCCAGGCTGGTACTGAATATTAATGCCCTATATAACTGTGGTATAGCTCAAGATGGGTAGCTGTGTTAGTCTGCCTGTAGCAGTAGAAAAGAGCATCAGTCCAGGTGGACACATTGTTTTGAGCTTCATTATCAGTTGTAGTTCAGCAGTATATGGCTTGACACTGACATACTTGAAGGACTGCCTTCTCCCATATGAATCTACCTGTCCACTGTGGTCCTCTTTGCAGGCCCTGCTTTTTGTGACCTTACCATTTGAGGCTGGGTGGGTGACAACCTGAGAAAGGGCTCTCTTGGTCATGGTGCTAAAACAATCCAATTCCCTCTGCAGAGAGAGTAATCTGTCTCCGTTTATCATTGTGTTCTGACAGAGGGTGAAGACTTTTATGTTTTGTATGGCGTACTTCCAAAAATTGTTATGTGCCATCCTCCCTGGTTGTGTTGTTAGGTGTGTTTGTGTGTTTATGTGTTTTATTGAATTGTTTAAATATATTATATATAGTTTATTTTAAAGTGTTGTTTTAACGTATCAAATAGTTTAATTTTGAAAAGTTTTAATATTCTCTGCCTTGGGTACCCTATTTGAGTGGAAAGGTGGTGTAGAAATGTTTTAAATAAATAAATAAATAAATCATTATTTATAGTAAGTCACAAGCATTCTGTCTAATAAAATATGTCTGCAGCTTTTTGTCCCTGCATTACATTTTCCAATTTCAACCAGTGCTAGTTTCTTTCAGCCTTGTAACAGAGACTAATGTCCTATATTGTGAACCAGAAAATAATGAAGGAAAGCCCACAGAAAATTAAGCACAAGCCCTTCAAACACCATCTGATACAGGTGACTAAATAGAGAATGCTCATTCACCCTAGGTTAGTTTTGATCATCTGCATCATCATATGAAGTTCCTATATTATCCCCTTGCCACACATGAAGAAGTAAGATCAGTGGGAAATGATCACACGCAAGACAGTCATCAACCAAAAACAACTTCACTAATTGAACAGATCTGGAGACAAAATAAAATAATCAATAATGCTGGTGCCTGAAAATTTATAAAGGTATAATCACCTTTTCTACTGAAGAGGTGACAACCATTAACAATAATAATAAAAGAACATTTCAAAACTAGATCCATCAAACATTGCCCAGTTTTATTAATTATCCCATCTAGAGAACTGCCTACCAAAAAAGGGTTTTCCAAAATTCTAGAGGGATTCCCATCTTTTATGACTAATCTAAAATAATATTCAGTAGAGCTCCCAGTCTGGGCATTAAAATCACCTGCAAGTATAAAGTGGTGCAGATACGCAACAAACTTTGTGAGAGTGTGTGCAGTAAAGCAGCTGTTTGAACTCTAATAAATACTATATAGTCTCTGGATGAACTCTTTGGATATTGAATAAGAAAAGTGGGGCAGGAAATGATATCCCACCTGTAGTTTTCAGACAATTCAGCCTACATGTGTCTTATTCATTTCCAGCCCTTATTAGAGTATGTCTAATAAGGGTTTGAAATAGCTGTTGGATAAAATATACTCATCTATTTCCTCTTCCCCCTTGAAAATGTCTCCAAATATTCAGTATTGGACAAGACACCGAGCCTAATCTCCCCAGAACTGCCTCAATATATTTTTCATCCCAAGTAGCCACATTACTTCCCCCTTCCATTCCAAATCTGGCAGGAGTGGGGAACATATCTACTCCAGTGCATTTTAAGAAGCCTTTCTGCCTTGCTTGCCTGCTTGGACCATTTCTCTCCCACCCCCCCGCCACCATATTTGGTGGGACATGGATCTGTTCAGCAAGGGCAGCCTTATCCTGATTATTAGGTATGGGGCTGAGCTTGATGAAGACACTGGAGACAGTGTCTCTTCTGAATACAGCAAGCAGGAAAGAGAGACAGTGTCTCTTCTGAATACAGCCAGCAGGAAACAGGGAGGAAGTGTTTTTTGTTGTGTTACCTTGGACAGACACTTGGGCTGCTTAAGATGCAAAATAAAAATCACTCTACTCTTTTAACATTCCCACTTAAAATGCATCTGCATCTATACTACAAATGTAAAATTTCTGAAAATTTTAAAGCCATGAGAAAAACCTGTTGCTGCCTCCCCCCAGTTATTTTCCAGAAAAAAAGAAACCCAGGAATTTGGGGGGGAGGAATTGAAATGTACACAATACTTTCTTTCCTATCAAGCCTAAATTGCCTTTACTGATGTAACAACATAATATGCATCATTCATTACTTAGAAAATAAAATTACACTATTTACCATGGAATGTAAAAGTATAAATGCCTTAGTTTTCTACATGCAAAATTGCAAACATACTCAATAACTGTAAACTTCTGCACCCCCCAGCTTATGTATTTTAGTTTTGCTAACACAGAGGTAGGGGAAAATAAAAATAGAATTTGAAAAAAAATTGTAATATATAAAAGTAAGTGCATGATTTTGACAGGAAAGTTAATTTACAATAAAATCGCAGTCTTTTTCGTACTTTACGCACATCTTTTGATTTTAGCCAAAGTCATGACACTTTCCACAAGGTGGATAATTATGCTAATTATGGATACTCTATATGTTTACATGTGACTTAAAATTCTTACATATATGTACAAGGCATGCTCTGACCTAAATTTGGAGGTTTGATGTAATCGCTGCAGCATGGGAAATATATAAGCACAAGGGGGCGGGACCCGCGATACTCGCGGGGGAGAGGGACCTCCACACAGGAGGCAGAGGAGGAAGCAGCAGGAGGAGGTAAGTTCCCCCCATCCCGCCGGTTCCTCCCCCGTCTCCTCCACACACACCCCTGCTCGATCTCCCCCCTTCCCTTCCCCCCGGCTTCAAAGCGAGGCCCAAGCGGCAAGCCGCTCGGCCTCGCTGCCCTTCCCGCCCCCCTGCCTCCGAAGCGAGGCCTTGGGGGGATTTAAGTATCCCCCCAATATTTTTTCAGGTTTTTAGATTTTTGTGCACACCTGGGGACTGCCCCAAGTGTGCACAGAAATCTCCCTCCCCCCAGGTGCCCCCGATGCGCGGATTTAGGTATCCGCACACAGGGGGGCGCCTTTCGCTATTAGATATATAGATACTGCCCTGTTCTAGATAAGAAGATATATGCTTGCATTTTGTACCAACAGAAGCTTCTGGGCTGTTTTCCAGGGCTGCTGAGGCTTCTGGAAAAAGATTATCCCCCCCCCCTGAGAGAGAGAGAGAGAGAGAGAGAGAGAGAGAGAGAGCGCTCACCAATCTGTGCACAAAGTAGAGTGGGAAAATAATCTGTAGGAATTAAGGTTGCCTGGACTTGAGAGTGTGGTGGTGGGGATGAGTGGAAATATTGTCACTTGTGAGGGGGCAATGTCACTTGTCACCATGATGCCCTTTCCAGCTGAAAAACCAGAACTGACATCATCACACCCATCACTTTCACCACAGAGATCAGAGATTCCTAGAACATCACCTTGCCAGCTTCCTTTTTTTTTTTTTGGCCAGAAATGATGTGTAAAGCCATTTTTCCATCCCCATTTCATAAGAGCTGCATTAGGGACCAGGGAGGACTGGCAGTAGCTCTCCCTCTGGAAATGGGTGTCATCCCTACTAGGAATCCATAATTGTTCATTTTCATTTAAATTTAAAGTATACTGTTCTCTTGATGCAGGAGAACACATGCTATGATTTCAGGCCAAGCAAAGGGTTAAATTGAGTGACAATGGATGCCCAGAGAAGCCTGATCTCATCAGATCTTGGAAGTAAGCAGGGTCAGCCCTGGTCAATATTTACGCTTGAGGAATACCAGGGTCACTACACAGATGCACGCAATGGCAAACTACCTCTGAATGTATCTTACCTTGAAAACCCTATAGGCATTTTATGACTTGGCTGCAGCTTCATGGCAAAAAAAGGTGACTGATTTCCCACAAGCAGCTGCACCGCCCTCACTCTTCCCTTTCCCCCGATTATATCAGTCAATTTCCCACTACTTGCTGCATGGCCGCATTTTGACCCACAGCATCCTCCGAGTCTTCTCAATCCTTGTTTTTTGAGATCGAGAAGATGCAGGGAAAATCGGGGATGCTGCGGGTCAAAATGCAGCCACACAGCAAGTAGTGGGAAATTGACTAATACAATCGGGGGAAGGGAAGGGCAAGGATACTCTATACGTTTACATGCTTGTGGGAAATCGGTCAGTGTCACCTAGCTGTTGCCAAAGGCCCACAATTACAACCATCATTTTGGGAATGAGAAAATGAGCAACACAAACCAGGTGCACTGCTCGGCTTCTTAAGGACTCTCAGAACAACCCCAAGCCCACTCAGTGCTCCCTCTTTATATTGCCAGTGCTCCATCTTTCTGACTTTGGCTCCACATACAGAGTGTTACAGTGGAAAAGTATGGAAGTTACAGAAGTACAGATCAGAAGTACAGATGTTTTTGTTGTTGCTGGTGTTTACCTTAGCTATTTACCAGAGCTGTCAAACACTGCACTGTTCTTTTCTGTGAGCTTGAGCATTCCAATTCACATCTGGTATCACAAAATGTATGCTCCAGCAAAACTGACAAATGCTGATAAACCATGACCACAGAATTTGAATATTCAGAATATCTTTGCTTTAGTAAAAGGAATGCATGCATACTTTTCTTTCTGTCAGTAGATATCACAGTTTACATAATTTATTTATTTATTTATTTTATTTCATTTATATCCCGCCCTCCCCGCATGCGGGCAAATAAAGCTGGCAAATATTTTACAGTTTCAAGAACTTCACTTGATGACAAAAAGTGAATTCAAAACAGTTAGCTAAACCCAGGATCTTCTCCTTTTATAAAGTCTTTTGCAAGATGAAGGACAGACAGTTTGTGGGAACCTGTATTTTTATTTATTTATACATCTATCAACTGAAATATGCTACCAACCTGCCTCTTTCCTAAGTTTTTATAGCATAGCAATATGAGACTTGGCCTTTAGTTGCTGTTGGTATTAGCTCTTTTTGGAAGATGTACTCAGAGAGAAGATAATGTGCATAGAGAGTGAGAAGAAATTAGCATGCTGTCTATGTGCAATTGCCAGAATGTGAGCACAGTGCCTATGAGCCTGTGTTTCGTCACTGAATGTTTAAAACACAGAATGTTTAAAAAACAAAGCAGTGTTCTCAATAGCAGGAACAAAGTGATGTACAGTCCAGTAGCACTTTAAAGACTAACAAAAATTGTGGTAAAGTATGAGCTTTTGTGAGTCAGTGCTCACTTCTTCAGATACTGAATTTTGTTAAGTCTTTAAGGTGCTACTAGATTCTTACTCTTTTCTACTGCTACAGATAAACTAACATGGCTACCCATTCTGATGTATAGTCATTTTGGAGTGAGATTCTTTAATAACAGAATTAAACCTGGGAGAGAGTGCATACTCCTAATTTGTGTGTATTCCAATTTTGTTTGAGAGCTATGTATCTCCTTTACACATGTGGGGGGCCTTGTCATGCATTTATCCCACCCCAGAATTTGTAAAGATATCCAAGAGAGGTCATATCTGTGATCCTACCTTCCATAGAGAAATGATCTGATCCTTCATCCTCAGTGATCTCTCTCATGCCTCCTAAATGTGTATGTGCACACATACACATGCATCCCTGGTGCGGGGTGGGGTGGAGGTGGGGGCTATGTATCTTTGGGAAGGAATGTAATTTGAGGCCAGCTTCTGTCTGTACATTTCCCTGCTCTGCCTTATAGAAAATGGAAGCAAAGCTCTCTTTTTCAGCTGAGCAGGCAATGCCCCAGGGAACAAAACAGCTCTCACAGAAATGACCCATGCTTATACAGACTCAAAAAGTACTTCCAAAGCCTGTGAGATGGTGCAATGGTTGGCAAGAGAATTAATGTACTATGCTTAGAAATTCCAGTAGTGATCCTTCTGTATGGTTGACTATTTTGGTAGGACAAGCTCCTTAGCCCTGTATACACAATTGGTGGCTTACAAACATGCACACATATGTGGACAGTGTCCATGTGAATGCTCTCTTCCCTGTGATCAGCAACAATTGGAAAGAAGCACCCCTGACACATGGAGCATACACATGGACACTGCCTCCACATGTTCACACCATACAGATGACCTGCCAGTTGCACAGATCAGGGCCAGCACAAATAGGCACAAGCACTGCCCACTGTCCCACTCCACATTCAGTCAATGCACAGAGGGGTTGCATATAGAGAGGGGGCTTATGTCAGGTACACAACTGGTAAGTCATTCCCTGTTTTGCTGCCTTCTGATGCCAAGGAAAACAAAAACCACAAGATACCATAAAATGGAATGCTTCTGACCACTTCCAATTCTTGGAAATGATTCTGTTTCTGTTCAATGCATTTAGAATGATTCTATTTGACCACTGTTCTTGTCAGATCTTAGTAAATATCCAGCTTCATTCCCACTTGCTTCTTGTTCCATCAGAAGGCAATTTTGCCTGGATCATGTTGCCTTCTGGCTGAACCAGAACAAAACAGGTCAATCACAGCTATACCATGTGAGGCAGGCATATGGAGCATTATGGAAAAAAATCACACCTCTGATCAGAGCATCAGAAAAGCAAGCCTAATTTGCCTCTAGAAGTAAGTTCGGGAAGCATTATGGAAAACAATCACACCTCTGATCAGAGCATCAGACAGCAAGCCTAATTTGCCTCTAGAAGTAAGTAACCCTTCCAATAACAGGACTACAAAATCAGACCTAATCATATGAATGGGGAAAGCATTATCTAGCAACATAATAATAAATTAGTTAAAACTGGAGTACTTGGATTTCAGAAGATTCAAGGTAATTCACTACGGTCATTGGGATTGGATTGATTCAGAGCTGGTGACTAAGTAAAACACTATCAGTGCAAGCCTAAGCGAGTTGCACCCTTCTAAGTCATGGCCTTATAAGAATGTAATTCTGTTTAGGGTTCTACTGTACAGCTCATAGATGGAAGCTACTGGACAAAATTTCTGTGGTGGTGCTACAAGAACCATGAAATATGTCGCTGATCATGATATCACAGGCAGAGTCTCCTTGTCACCATTGCTGACAGTAAGCTTACATGTTATGATTGCCTCATGGACCTGAATGGTTTTTATCAGACTGTTAAGAACATAAGAACATAAGAGAAGCCAATGTTAGATCAGGCCAATGGCCCATCCAGTCCAACATTCTGTCACACAGTGGCCAAAAATACCAGGTGCCATCAGGAGGTCCAGCAGTGGGGCCATACGGGTCATACCATTTGAACTGATGCGGGTCATACCATTTCAATTGGCTGCACAGATGTTGCTTTCGTTAGTTTACAGATCACAGCGGTGGCAGCGATGTGAAATATTTACTATCATCATTTCCAGAAGAACAGCTGATTTCCCCCCCTACAGCTATGATCAAATCTGGATGAATTTAATGTCCTGTTGTTGTTCTGTTTGGTCAAACAGAAACTGTTCTCTTCGCTGCGTAAACCATTCATTCATATATACTGCTAAGAATGATTTGCTTCATTCTTCAGGAACAAACATGTCTGAGTAACAACTATTTAGTTGGAGGAAGGTCATGTTCAGGAAAATTAAAACCTGAGCAAGTGAAGATGCAATCTGTTTTTTGCAATTCTAGTATTTTTTAATATTTTGAAAATATTATTTTAAATAATCTACTTATCTGCTATTGTTATATAACGGCAGTTGTTTGTGCTGATGCAAAAGGCATAAGTGGCATTTTTCATCTCACCAAAATTACTTAGAAGCCACTATTATTGCTTTATTTTCTAGTAAATGCATTATGGACTATGTTTATAAAAATATTACAACAAAACTCTTCTAAAAGAACTTGAATCCTGCTTCACTGTTCCTTTACGTTAGCTTACATTATATAACTGATCCATGAACAAAACTAAAAAAAAATTGTAATCTACAGCAAGAAACTATATCCTGCATACAAAACTGATATAAACAGGAACATACAGGGTTGGATATCCCTTCTCACTTCCTCATGATGCTCATATAATTTCCACACAATTGGTTGGCATATCTTTCAATGCAGATGCATTGTACCACTTAAAGCCACTAGTTCTTGTGTGTTACTCTTTGCCTAGGGATCAAGGTCACTTACTTTAAAATTCAGTGCAAAGTCCAGTTACAGTTACCTATGCATGCTATTAATATTAATGAGAGTAAACTAAGCACGTGCTTAATTCTCCTGATCATGACTAGCACTAATCAAATCAACAACATAAAATGTCCAGCTTATGCTGAGGGAAAATAAATGTAGAAAACTAGACTTCAATTTATAACTATTAGTACAATCCTAGGAACAATTTCCCAGTAGTGAGACCCACTCGGTAGACTTCATATGATTCTGAGTAGATCTGCTTAGAAGGACACTGTAAATCTCAGCAACTGCAAAGCCTAGAAGAGCTGATTCAAAGTTATCCACATTATCTTGCACCAAGGGTCCAGATCCCCTGCTCCCTTTGGCATCAAACTTTTGTGTGGGTGAAAACTAAGTTTTGTATCAGACATCTGTAAAATTTCCTGCTACTTGCAATCACTGTAAATATGGGAGCTCTACAAAGTCATTAGTTTTAACATCCTTGGAATCTGTAACTATCACTGTTAACTATGGATTTTCTGAAATGTGACCAGTTAAGCAAGGAATTAATATAACTGATATGATACACACACATAAATATATAAAACTGTTCTCTACATATTTACTCAAATATTGTGTTCTGTTTCTCAGGGCTTGGGTTATGTTATAGTTAATCATAGATGGCATAAAGAAGCAAACATAAATAACAATCCGTTGTGCCATTATGAAGGAGATATTTCACTGAAGTATTTTAAAGTTAAAGGGATATTCTGTGCTTAGACACTTTATATCATCTTTACATTTATCTCAGATGCATGCATAGAATGTGATCAGAAGGTGGCTCAGTGGATTCTGTTTTCCTCCTTTCCTTCTCGAGTTTGCTGTTGTCCATGTGTTGATGGGCACACGCACATTACAACAATCTCATCATTACTCTGAATTGGGGACCCAAGTGAATTTACAGACCCATCCCACTGCTTATAGCCTTTGTAGGATCTTGAATGCAAGTTAGTTGGGCTCAATGATCAGTCAAGGAAAGAGAAGTAGGATGGAGGGCTCCATCCAGCTGCATGCCAATCAGGCCCGTAGCTAGGACATTTTAATGGGGGGGGCAGCCTCGATGTCCTTATGTCACTTTCGACATCACTTCCAGAAGTGACGTAGGCATGTGGGGGGTTATGCTGGGCTTCCCTTGTCACCCCTCTTACTCTCAAGGAGTAAGAAGAGTGGCAAGGGAAACCCAGGGCGCGCCATTCTCTACACCTCATGTGGTGGCATGGCAAGCTAGTGGTGCCGCTCCTCTTAATCTCAAGGAATTTTAATGGGGGGGGGCCCTCAATGTCCTTTCCCACTTTTCCTGCTTTCCTGCTTTTCCTGCCTTTGGCCCAACTGAGCAGTGCTCCCCCCTCGGCCCCGACAGAAAGGCAGGCGTGCTGCATGCTGAAACTCCCCGTGAAGGATGCGAGACTTGGTCATCCAAGGCCACACACTAACAGAAAGGCAGGTGTGCTGCGTGCTGAAACTCCCTAGGAAGGCTCAGTGGTCTAAGGCCACTCACCCACCTGCTCCTGTGAGGGGCGGGGGGGGGGTTGAGCCTGGGCACCATCTTGGGGATCTCCTGGAAGCTGGTACACGGCTTGATGAAGTCCTGCTCCAGGATGCCAGTGCACTCGTACTCCTCTGCTGGAAAGGGAGGGAGAGAGGTGGTGCCCCACAGGCTGAGCTTGGGGTGCTGGTGATCCCTCGGCAGTCAACCTGGATGGGCGGCGGCTGCTTCTGCTGCCACCACGAGGAGAGGGAAGACCAGAGCTCCTATTGGTGAGTGGCAGTGAGCTCCTCCTCCAACATGCCTGTTCCCACCTCTGCACAGAGGAGCTGAAGGTTTCTGTGGTGCTGGCTCCTGCATGACTCAGGAGGAGGCCACCTCATTGCCGCTGCCTCAGCCCTGTGACTACCCCCACCCACTGGCACCTGCTGCCAAGCTACCCCTGCCTTGGCAGCAGGTGTTCCTCAGGATGGGGCACGCTCCAGGGGAGAGCCTGCCGCCTGCTTTCAGTGTGCCCGCTGCAAGTGCTGAGGTGATTGGGAGGGAGAGGGCCCCGGCGGGGAGGGAGAGCCAAGGCTTGGGGAGAGGGCCCATAAAAATGTGAGGGGTCTGGGCCCCGTGGGCCCCACAGTAGCTACGGGCCTGATGCCAATCCCTTCTTGCTCATGTGTTGGGGAATGGACCAGGCCCCTGTTTTTTTCTCCTTCAGGAACAAAGGCAAATCCCTGCTAAACAGGTAGCAAATTTGTTTGACACACCACTGTCACTAAATAAAAGGAATAAAAGAAAGAAACCATAGCCTCGAACATCTTTAAAAAAATCAAACCACAACGGACTTAACTAAAGCAAAGTACTCTTTGGTCTCCTGCTGTATTCTACAAAGAATCTTGGAAACATTACTGCTTGCTGCCATGAATGATGTTTGAATAGGGTTTATCCTGCTTGCAAACCTTTAGCTAATAATGAAAAAATCAATACTCTCCAACTCGTTATAATGTCTGCATTTTACATTGCTAAAGGTTTAATAATGCACAGTAGGTATTAAAGACCAGACCGAACACATTTTGTTTATTCTTCTCAGTCTTTTGCTTCTTATTTTTAACTAAAGCTACGTTATGTGTTTTCTTCCAATTCTAGTATATTAAACTTTTTAAAGGGAAAATTGTTCATCTAGTTATTTTCTTATCTGAAGATTACACATATAATTTCCTTTTAATACAATTTTATGTTCCCCCACTAGCACACCAATGGAACTTTTACATATAAATCAATTAGCTTAGGAATAATAACCAAACATGAACAGCAAATCCTAATTCTAACATAGAATCTCATGGACTAACTAGACCAGGGGTGGCCAAACCTGCTTAATGTAACAGCCACACCGAATAAATGTCAGATGTTGGAGAGCCACAAGACATGAACAAATATTACACACACAGTTTTATTGAAAAATATGCAAATTTGCTTTTTATTAACATTAAATTAGACTGTGTGAAAGAGCCGCATGTGGCTCCCGAGCTGTAGTTTGGCCACCCCTGAACTAGACATTGCATTTTTTTCATGCATATAACTAAAGGTCATGCAATTGTCATGTCCATCTGGCTAGACCCACTGACATAGTGGAAGTTGAACGCGACCATTTAGCAGCTGAGAGCATGATGTAACTCCACTGCCAAAGCAGCATGAATAGAATGCAGCTTGCCTAAAGGGACATTCCCACCCCATTTTTTGCTCCTGCAGCCTCTCGTCCCCCCTTCCCCCCTTATGGGAGCTGCAGCTGGAAGGAAAAAAATCTATGGGCACTATGGAAAAAGACGCCCCAAATCCAAGATAATACAGCATCTGTTTAAGTGTTATGTTCTAAGGGTAACAGAACACCTGTTTCTTTCTTTTCTTTTCTAGCCCCCCGAGGGGTTTTTTTTTAATTTGCATTTCTATAAAACTACAACAGAAATTGGGGAGGGAGAGTCTAAAATCTATAGGAAAAAGTAAAGAATACCTAACTAAAAACCCAAGAATGGAGGTTATACAATGCTTAAAACATAGTTGTTACTCTTATACATTTGCTTTCAAACATTCCAATCATTGCTTCTGCTGACAAAACCTGCTTGTCTGACTGAACAGAGAGTAATTCCAAATCTATAACACACATAATCACAGCCCTTAAGAAAAATTTAGCATCTCCACGCTTTAGTCCCCCCCCCCCAGGGCAAAATCTTTAAAACCAATGTTCCCTCAATAAGAACAGTACAACACGTTTTTCTTCTTCCGTCTTCGATATATCTTCTTTCTTCAATTATCTTTTAGTTTTTATAAGTCTAGATCTGTCCATTCATGATATAAACCAAGTTCCTTTTTTCCTGGGAGATCTTCGCTTCCTTAAACGTCTTAGATCCAAAGAGTCTTTCCTTTTGTTGCAATTACAACATGCTCATTGGAGATTCTAACCTTTCTCTTAGAAAGCCGATCATATAAAGTTAAGGTAGTGAGCCCTTTACTCCCAAAAACCACTTTTTGATCAGCTTGCCAGTTTAACCACAGAGAACTAAACTTAGAATCTCTCTATGATCAACGTACTGTCCCTTTAAAAGTATAGCTGTTTTTAGTACAGATCCAGATTGTTTCTCACTTTAGCCACCAGAGGGCCCACGATTCACTTTAAAGACAGAGTGTATGGTTAGGTCACAACCTAACTTTGTCCTCCTTTCTGAAGAAAGCATTGGTCCCACCTCCCTCTTCGCCTCTCGTCGCCATCTTTTGGGGATGTTTACATCAGCCGAGAAAGAATGCCAAAGTCTCTAAGGTCTGTTTAAAAGCTCTGCTTTCTTTTAGAAAAACTCTCTGCTACAGTTCATCGCCACAGTTTGATCAGTCCCACCCTCCTTGCTTTCGCATTTGCTTAAAACATCGGGAGATAGGGCGTCCCCTCCCCCCCTTCGTTTATACGCTTGTAGTGGAGGGACTTCACTTCTAGGCTTTAGTGTCTTGTTTCAATGACAACGCACTCATCAATCCTTGAATCGATCCACCAGGTCCTAAGACGGCCCCTGGGATCACGCCAAGCAGAGAAAATTGCTAAACCTCCAAATGCTTGTTCCAGTGGTTGCTTCTAATCCAGTACTGGGAATCAGGGCAGGACCTTCAGGGCAGAGAGTAGCCCCCCTGTACCGGCCACCGGCTGGAGGGAGGGCTCTCCAAAGCCCCCTGGCTAGAAGCCCATTGCCTATGGGCTTCATGGGGGAGCGTACACAATCACGCTCCCTCCTAATCCCCGATTCATGGCGCACGTCTCTCGGAGGACCCCAGAGGCGCCACCATCGTTCAAAGTGCCAAAAACCGGAAGTCCGGAACACCATTTTCAAGGAGAAGCTGAATAAGCTTGCCAGAGTACTTGAGGGAGCATGGATTTGGGAGAAGGTTTGTTTTAAGGGAACGTTAACTTTGTTTTAGTACAAAACTTGGTTCTGAATGTAATACTTTCAGATAAAACTGTGGTTCTTAAAAGGTATGTCATATAGAAAGGTTGTGATGTTCAGGCTTATGACTATAACTGAAGGCCGGCTTGCTGAAAAATCAAAACTGATGAGGAGAAAAGCAGCAAATTTAGATGAAGGGAAGGGAGATGTAATAAAAGGTAGTACAAAAGAAAGCTAAACTGAAGAAAAAATGCAGGTGCAATAGAGATACCCCAGGTTTCCAGAAAACTTTATAAGGGGGTGAGTGGATTTAACACCCCTCAGATGGAGAAGCAATGACATCAGCATTCCAACATAAAAATGCTTGATGAGATCTTACAACACAGTGTCATAAGAACTCAGTGGCAATCTAGCTAAAGGAGGCTTGGAGCACGGCTCAAGCCCTCGCTATTAGTGTGTGTGTGTGGGGGGGAGGGGCTCAGAGACAAAAGTGTCCAGACTGCTTTTCAGTCAAAACCCAGAATCTCCGCAATCATCTGATCTGTGGTGGTTGGGAAAGAGAAGCTTGGAGAGGAAAATATGTTCTGTCCACATTCTGCTCCAAGTCTTCTCCTTGGGCACTGCTGGCTAGCTAATTGGGTAGCAGAACTCGGTTGTGTTCAGAATGCTCTCTAAAGCATAAGCTAATCATCATTCAATTTATGAAGGAAACCCTTCAGCGCTGCAGCTCCTTCTTATGCCAGCGTTGCCCCAGCTTTGAGGACAGAAGACACTGAAATGGAGAGAATGTGAACTATAGACTCCTACAATACGGGATGGGGTTTTTAAGAAATGCATGAGCTTACTCGGAGTATTCCCTCTCTTTCTGAGTACAAACAAAACAGGCCTGGGCCACCTCCCAGTCAGCTTTCCAAGCCATTCCCCCCTTTCCCCAGTAAACTTACTTGGCAAGTGGGAGAGGCCAGAAATGGGAGGGCTGGAAGGTGATAAATGCCTTGTGGTCCTTGTTGCTATGGCTTGGATGCCCAGTTCATTGAACCAGAAGGCATTGCAAACCACAGTTCCCGTGTATCCTAGTATCTCTCTTTGGATGTTTAAGGAGGAAGCACACCAGGCTTCTGACATCGCTGTCTAGCCCTCCTCAATGCAATTCCTGCACCCCATGCAAAGGTAGGCTTGTTTGCAACATGGAGGAAATGGTAGAGAGGGCTGGCTGGTGGCAAGAGCGTTACGAGCAGGATTCAAAGCTCACTAGAATTGTGGGACTGGCTTGTAAGGGGCCCTAAATTACCATTTTCTATAATATTTTGTTATGGGAAAGAATGACCTTGAGAATTTTAGCACTGTTTGTTTAAAATTAGAGACTGTTTATCTTCTCCCATTTATAGTCTTATAGCCTTCTCAGCAATAAAACAAATGGGAACAAGCTAAGTTCTTATGGATTTAGCTGTAAACAGAACTAAAGACATGCAGTTCAGTTGCATAACCATGTTGTGATATACCTGTGCTAGCTGTATCATGAAAAGCGATATTATTTATGAAGATGGCTTGTGTGTTTTACTTTGTTTCACTCTACTACTGGATTGATGTACATGGGTGACCTTTTATTTGAACTCAGCTGGATAAGTTGCATAATTCTATCAGTGACTATAAATCTAGCTGCTTAGCAACAATAGTTTCGGCTGAGCAATATGATACAAACTATGATACAACCTGGTGCTCTTGGGTATGGGTTTCTGGAGGAAGTCTATTTGCTAACCAGCTACTTTGTATTATTGAGCTGAGGAAAATGGGGAAAGTGCTTCAGCTAGAATTAGCTGACAAAACAAAGGTAACTATTGATATTATTGGGAACCTTTTGGTCTCATTTAATTTTCAATATCATGGCAGAAAGCCCAAGTCTCTTGAAGCTCCATATAAAAGCCACTTTAAAGAGAAACAGAGAGAGTAAAGCCTGGTGATGGGGAATTAAAAGAAAGCAGGCAAAACGTAGGCCATTATATTGCATCCAGGATCAGTACTGGGTCCTCTGAAGAAACATGATATCCAGGATTCTTGTGAAATGTGGCTTTCACATTTGTGTTGGACTAGTAAAGATGGGCACCTCTGCATACTTACTTGTGTGTAAAATATACAAATAGGGAAATTAAGTTGCAAAAGTCATTATAATATGGCCTTAATGTATGAAACAATGTACAGATATACAATGTACAACCCGTGTAAAATATACAAATAGGGAAATGAAGTTGCAAAAGTCATAATATGGCCTTAATATATAAAACAATGTACAGATATACAATGTACAACCCCACATACACACAAATATACAGTGCAGAACACCCCCCAAACACAAATAAAATGGCCCAAGGACAATTCACCTGGTTTCTTACTAATGAAAAGCATATTTCATAACAGTGGCTACTGTACATTAAAGAATCACTCATGTGCTTTGACTGAGATCAGAATGACACAGTGCACCACAGCTACTTCCTTTCACAGCAATTTAATTGACTGATTCCCACTAAAAATTCTCCAAATGCACACAATAGCTTCACGTTGTGTTTTTAGAGTAGCGCTACTCAGGATCCAAGGGGAGCTTATGTAATGGGTACAACAGGGGATGGGTAATCAGGACAAAAACTGAGCAAACTCTGCTGGATATGATTAATGTAGGTTACACATAAAAAGGGCCTGTGGGGATCCATTTGTTGGGACTGAAAGTGGGGGAAATGCAGGCTTGTTCACTTGAAAGTTTTAGTTCTTCATAATGTTTGATGCTCATCTACTTTGAAGGCATTGTTTCTCTAAAAAGAGGGTGCAGAAATTGGGGTGCTGCAGTTTTAGTTACACAAATGTTACAGAGTAGTATGATTTTTTTAAAAAAAATAGCTTTAACAATATTTGTCAATTTATTTTCAGAATGTGTTTAGATAATGTGCCAGGATGTTTTTTTTAGAAAGCAATCAAAACTTTGGAACCAAGGTGGTCGGACTTTACAAGTTTGCCCTTTTCTTGACAGTAGAACATGAATAAGTGAAGCTTAACATGCAGCACTTATGTCCGGCCATCCACTTGCCAAAAAGTGGAAGTCAGCATTTTCCACTAGAATTTCTTTTAAGGATTTAGAGAAGCAAACGGCAAGTATCAATATTCCCTGTGCAAACGGGTATCTTTGTTCTGCTCTGTCTTGCTCACTCTGTCTCTTTGAATTTCCTATAAAAGCTAAATTAGGTCTCAGGGGCACTGCCACACTAAACAAGGATCTCTTCTAGTCCACTGTGATGGAAGTAAATGTACTCTGGAGGGAGATGTACTTGAAGGAAAGGCTAAAGTGTCTCCCCTAGTTTTCTAATCTTTAAACCAGATTGCTTTACCCTCTCTGGGAAAAAAAAAATCTCTTATACACTAAGGTACACAACACTAAATTGCAAGGATTTACTGAACTTGACTACAACCTTTCCCAGGAAGAAAAATACATTATCAATAAATCTAGCATTCACACGATGGTTTTCTTTTTGTGTTTATGTATTTACAGTGCACATACAAATCAAAATTAGATTAAAAACTAAAGCGTCCGGCACAAGATAAGCACAGCAGCTAAAGTAAAGGATGCTACATAGCTGTTAATTTAGTGTTCTTATGTGAGCCAGATAGTGTGAGCCTGATATAAGCAACAGCCCCAGATTTACCAGGGGGCTGCATTTGCAGGCTGGAAGCAGAGGGAGGGAGGCTGGTGGACAGATCCTGTCAGAAGCCTGTGGTCTTGGGGGGAGGGGGGTTCTGCAATTACATGGTCAGCAATGGGTCTTGCATGAGTGGTCTGTGGGAGGGGAGAGTTCCAAGGCAGGGCTAGCATGTGTGGTCCCAGCACCGCCCACCCTGTCTCTCTCCTATTTCACCAGACTGCTGCTGTAGGCTCTCCCTCTCACTCCCCCCTTGCATTCTCAGTTCTTACAGGTTGTGTTTAGGTTTACTTTGTTCTGTTCTATACACTTGTCACAGCTGGCTGGTGGTTTGAGCACGTGAATGGGTTGGGGGGGAGGTGGTGACAGTAAGCTCACATTCTCCATTTCTGGGACTGCCTTAAGGTGTCTTGGATGTAGAGCCATTCAGTTGCATGTTCAGCTCAGGGGCTGTTGGCTTGCTTTCACCATCAGGTGGCAAGGGCTTGCACCCATGTGGGATCCCGGGACTTGCCATTCCATGGTCCCCACCAGCAGGTGGCTGGGGGGGGGGGGTTACATTGGGTGGCAGGTGGGTCACCTGTTGCTGGATCTGTCCCCATGTTGCATCAATGCTCAGGTGGTTGTATACAATTGGATGTGTATGTGGTTTCTCCTCCCTCACCCTTCACTCCTCGCCAGCCCCTGGGTCCACAATCAAAAGGTATTCCTAATTACGAGTGAAAACAATGTAACACAGGTAGTTATTTAAATATGTTGCGCTGAAATCCTTAAGCTAGCATTACAAGTCGAGCCTTCAGAGCTATAGGAGGGCAATACAGGCACAGTAGCAGATGTACAGTGTAGTCCATGCAAGTTTCCACAAAGGGCACAGCAAACCTGTGTGTTTAGTATGTCTCCCATAGCACTTTAGTTTTGAAGACCACCTATCCTCAAGCTTTTTACTATAACTTGCATTACTAAGGGCAGCATTTTTTCTTCTGAGTTCCTCATGGCATCATTGTCTCTGTGTTTCCTTTCCATCGTTTCTTTCAGGTTTCTCCATGCTTTCTCAAACCATGGCTGTGGTCACACATACCAAGTAATCCACTTTCAGTGCACTTTCCAACTGGACTTTGCCGGCTCACACAGTAAAATCCAGTAGGAAAGTGCACTGATAGTGGATTGAAAGTGGATTACTTAGTGTGTGTGACTGCAGCCCACCTTTCATCCAATGTTTCCTGCTGGTATTCCGCCAGAGTGCCTCTGCCTTCTGTGAAGAAGGCCTTCTGTGCGTCAAAAGGTGCTACCCACTCTGGCACCATTTTCCCCCTATGGACACCATTTCCCCAAGATACAAGGAAATGGCAGAGAAACCATCACTGTATGGAAGTTCCTTTGCATGCTTCAGCAGCAACTGGAGTTGCAACAGAGAAATCATAGGGAAGTGTTACTATGTGTAAGACCCCAAAGTTATAGACTCATCAATCCCAAGTCTAAATTACAGGGATGAAGGAATATGCTCTGTTATCTTGGCTGAGGACAGACTGGCACTATGAAGCTCAAGAGAGGTGGGGCAAAAAGACCCGGACCAAGTTGTGCTGAGGATTCCTGGTCGCACTGCACCTACTGATGCGGGAGCATACCGGGGAGGAGATGGAAGGGAGAGTTCACACTGTTGGCCCGCCCCTGGTGGAGGTGCAGCTGTAAGCAGCTTTTTTTTCACTCCAGCGACATGCGCCTATGCGCATAGGCGCAGCACCACAGCAATGCAGCTTGTTTGCGGCTTTTAGCGTGCACACTTCTGGGAAGCGGGATCAACGCACCCTACAGGGTTTGCTACGGCTTTCACCTGGTACTTTTTTAACACAATAGGGAATCGTCATAGGACGGGTTGAGTACGGCTGGGGAACACCTGACAGCTGTGGCTGTGTGAACCGGCCCCTTTAATCCATTTGTGAAACATGCCTATATTGGGCCAAACTGCCAGTCTGAACTGAGCCCTTATGTTTCTGTTCTGTGGCTTTCTATTTTCATTACTGATGTTCTCAATTCATTTGATTCATTTATGGCAGCATCACACCATTTATATGGACATTGATACAAAAATACCATTAAAATTACGTAAATTGAATAAGGAAAATCCAGCACATAGAAACAAAAAATTAAATAAAAACAACCCTCAGGTTTCATATATTAAAGAGAGAAATGAAACTGAAACAGGGATTTTTGAGACAGAATGGTGGAACTGAAAATTTAGTCGCCCTTTCTTAATTTAAAGCTGAAATTAAGATAGTTTCAAAGTGAACTATCCACAATACATTCCATATATATTTGATGTTATTTTGATGTTTAGTATGTGTAAAGCCACTCAATTTGTCTCAGTCCTACAGAGCTTTCTTGGGAAACTCTCAGAGAAAGATGAGGGCAGGGAATGTGTAGGAGAGGGCTTGAAAGGCTAAGTTCAGAGGAGCATCTTGCCAGCCCTCTGCTGTCACAGTTTTTATCCCCCTTCTCAAACAATGGGTCTGGTCACACGGACCTCTTACGCCAGCCCCTGGGTCCACAATCAAAAGGCATTCCTAATTACAAGTGAAAACAATGTAACACAGGTGGTTATTTAAATATGTTGAGCTGAAATCCTTAAGCTAGCATTACAAGTTGAGCCTTCAGAGCTATAGGAGGGCAATACAGGCACAGTAGCAGATGTACAGTGTAGTCCATGCAAGTTTCCACAAAGGGCACAGCAAACCTGTGTGTTTAGTGTGTCTCCCATAGCACTTTAGTTTTGAAGACCACCTATCCTCAAGCTTTTTACTATAACTTGCATTACTAAGGGCAGCATTTTTTCTTCTGAGTTCCTCATGGCATCATTGTCTCTGTGTTTCCTTTCCATCGTTTCTTTCAGGTTTCTCCATGCTTTCTCAAACCATGGCTGTGGTCACACATACCAAGTAATCCACTTTCAGTGCACTTTCCAACTGGACTTTGCCGGCTCACACAGTAAAATCCAGTAGGAAAGTGCACTGATAGTGGATTGAAAGTGGATTACTTAGTGTGTGTGACTGCAGCCCACCTTTCATCCAATGTTTCCTGCTGGTATTCCGCCAGAGTGCCTCTGCCTTCTGTGAAGAAGGCCTTCTGTGCGTCAAAAGGTGCTACCCACTCTGGCACCATTTTCCCCCTATGGACACCATTTCCCCAAGATACAAGGAAATGGCAGAGAAACCATCACTGTATGGAAGTTCCTTTGCATGCTTCAGCAGCAGCTGGAGATGCAACAGAGAAATCATAGGGAAGTGTTACTATGTGTAAGACCCCAAAGTTATAGACTCATCAATCCCAAGTCTAAATTACAGGGATGAAGGAATATGCTCTGTTATCTTGGCTGAGGACAGACTGGCACTATGAAGCTCAAGAGAGGTGGGGCAAAAAGACCCGGACCATGTTGTGCTGAGGATTCCTGGTCGCACTGCACCTACTGATGCGGGAGCATACCGGGGAGGAGATGGAAGGGAGAGTTCACACTGTTGGCCCGCCCCTGGTGGAGGTGCAGCTGTAAGCAGCTTTTTTTTCACTCCAGCGACATGCGCCTATGCGCATAGGCGCAGCACCACAGCAATGCAGCTTGTTTGCGGCTTTTAGCGTGCACACTTCTGGGAAGCGGGATCAACGCACCCTACAGGGTTTGCTACGGCTTTCACCTGGTACTTTTTTAACACAATAGGGAATCGTCATAGGACGGGTTGAGTACGGCTGGGGAAC
>NW_015173755.1:196203-207831 GCF_001447785.1 Gekko japonicus
TGCGCTTGTCTTCCCATGCGCTCGGGCGTACATACAAACTAATAAAAAGACCTTCGCCATCCTATCTCCTATCCGCGGCCGCAAACACCCCCCCTCCAACCCAAGCACAGGAGCCGGGAGTGCCACCGACGAGTCGCCTAACTTTTCAATCCCCTTTGGGTGGAGAGGCAGTGCCCGGGCTTCATCCCCTGCCCGGCGGCGGCGGCTTCCCTTCCCAGCCCGCCTCCTTCCTCCTTCTCTCTCTGGCCGGCGCACACACCCGGGAGCAGCTTCAAACTCACTCGCTCCTTCCCGAACAAAGTTCCCAGCTCTACCTGTGCTCGGCAGGTTTTTTTGCTCATTTGACAGCTGGAAAAGACCAAAATAAAAGCTAGCGCCTGTTTGCACAAGCGGATAACTAAAACCGGAAACAAACCCCCCCAAAAAATGGGGGGGAGGGTAGCGTGGTCACGGCGGATTGCTGTCCAGATACCAAAACCGCGGATACAAAGCACGAGATGTCGGAAAACACCTGCTCCAACGGGTGTCAAAAAAATGTGGGTGAAAGAGCTGAAACCGCAGGAATCTGCCGGCTTCGGAGCGGGAAGCGGGTTTGCCTATATAGACAGGAACCTTTACTGCGGGAGAGATCAGCTGCGAGTCCCGCACTAAATGTCCATGTGACCAGACCTTTACACTGTGAAACAGGAAAGCGAGCCTCAAGGAGGGCAGGCAACAGCAGAGGTATCATACACTTTCCTGGCTTCCCAGCAGCAGTGAACTCTTTTGAGTAAGTCTGGAAACTGGGAGGAACCAGAAACTATAATTCCCTCCAAATTGAGCTCTTCACTGCCACGAGACCTCTCTGACCTCCCCCCCCCTTACTGACACAGATATTTAAATGTTCAGAATGTTGAGGAAGATATTGCCATGTGTAATGGTCCATTGACATTAATGGGGAATGAGCTGGGGCAATTCTTGGTGGATCACAAGTAAAACCAACTCTACATACACACCTAAATTTTGGTTTTTAACAATGTGAAAATATCATAAAACCAAATGGGACTATGTGGCTTTCCAAGATGGAAAAGTAATTCTGTTTTTTAAAAATAACATTTTGGTTCCTAAAGAAAAATCTATAACTGTATAAGAAATGAATCACTGCCTGTGTACCTGATTATGCTACTCATCCTGTTTCTGAAGATCTTCCTTTGAAAGCAGCAATGAGATAAATGGAAAATAGATAATCAAGCACTGTGATCATCTCCTGTCCTTCTCCATGCCAAGATTTTTTAATCTATCAAACATAGCTGCCTTTACTCTTATTTCAAAAAGCTATTTGCTATTGAAGTCCTTTTGATAAAATCAATTTATGCTATCATCATTAGATACAATATTCATGTGGGCTTTATATATTATGATTTGCATTCATAACATTCTGGTAACTTCACAATTTGAAGGGCAAAATAATTGCAAAAATATACTTTGAAGGATAAACACAACGTCCTTATTCTGCCATGCAAAACTGTTTTTAAAATATAACCCTAAATTCTAATTTTTAAAATTCAGTTCCCCTGAATTCAGTATCTTAGAGTGCAGTTCCAGACATATAAAGAAGTAATTCCTGTGAAACTCAATGAAATTAACTTTAAAGTAAACATGCTTAAATAGGGATTTTCAACTGCTGAATTCATTTCTTGCAGTTAAAAGTTCTTTTTTAAATCAATGGGCTTTACTTTCAGGTAAATTTATTTAGAATCAATTATAATACAACTACTAAATAGTGGATGGTCTTTCCTCCCTATCTTATTCATATGTGAACAAAGAGAAGCTGAAGGCTTATGAAAGACATATCATGAGAAGCAAAAATGAACACACTGGTTGCATGCTCACAGTTAAGTATGTGCCTCGAACTCATTGAAATGCAGGATTGCAGCCACTGTGGCTGCCTTTGTTGTGTAACACTTTGCGCTACATTTTAGCAGGTTTGCCTTTCCCTGAAGATGCACCCCAGTTGCAGAAACCTTGATAGCTTGTCAAATTAATATAATGAAAACAGAGATAGGGCTGAAGGAACTCTTAAAGGAGCAGCAGCACAAGCGTCTCTCATGCCGTTCCCCTATTGTGTCAGCCTGGAACCAGACAGAAACCTTCTTCCTGGACCAGCCAAACCCTGGCCTTAACTGCTGAGACTGCTACCAGGAATTTCAATTAGTGCTAACTGCAGTGAAGGATTTCCTACCCCCACCCCCACCCCTTCTTTGTTTTTGTGTTTTGTGGAGAAAGTTCATTAAGAACTGGATGGAGACCACCAACTTCTTTAACAAAGCCCAGCAAATCAGCATTATGTTGCTGCAATGGCCAGTCACTCCCAAAGAGCAGGAGGAATCTTCAGCTGAAGTAACACAAGAAAAGTGTTATTTAAGGAACATTCAAGGAACCACAAATCTGAATGGATGCAGGGGATCCAAATTTATGTGTCGCTTCTCTATTGTCTCCTTTAGAGTACCATACCTCATAGCATTAAGTTATGCTGCCAAAGACGATCAGTATAAATCATGTTGTCTACTTAACTGCTATAATTAAAAATATTTGTTTTGTCATATGGCCACTAAATTAGTACTAATTGTTTTGCAGAAAATATATTTTCTTGCAATTGTATACCTTACAAAATGTGACAAGATTCTACAATCTAAATTATGCAGAAAGGTGTCTTTTCTTTCCTCTATCTCCAGGTTTAAATTTGATCTGTCTGTTCCAAATTTCAACAGTTCTGCCAACTGTAACTGTGAGGCCAGACAATGTGAGAGCTCCACAGAAAGAACAAGGCCTTTTATTCCTCTTAACAGAGGTGAGATGTACAAACTGAGATGTTCAAACTATCTCACCTCACTCTTGGCTGTTTTTCAGAAGCAACTAAATTTTTTTAAGATGCCAAGCAAAAATTCCATTTTCTGGTTACTGCACCTGCATAGTCTCCTGGGTTAGGACTATACCATGATGGCCATCACTCTAGCATCAGAGAAAGAGACAGGGCATAGGAATGCAAAAGTAAGCATGTTGCAGCACATCGATTGCCAGAGCACCTTCAAGTGCAATTTATTGTTTAGATTAAAAAATGGTTAAACACACAGGATATACAAATTAAACTGAAACAATATAACCACCTGCAAAACAAAAATTTGTAAGTCACGCTCAGTATTGGATGTATAAGTCACAGTGACCAGTTAAATGAACTTGAACTGAGTTTACGCTCCTTAGAAAATCTCTGGCCGTCTTCTGTGATAAAACTATAGTGGGAACTATTTACAATGTATGAAAATAATCAGGCTAGTGATCCTCACGGGTGCAGAGAGCATCAATACCCACATGGAGCTTCCTGTCCACAACGATCTCCCCATGCTCTTCACTGGAAGAGGCAGCTCCTTTTAGGTGAATGAAATATCCTCCTGCGAAATAACAGGGAAGCCCAGAAAGAGATGCATTCCCTTGGCTCACTACTAAGATTGCCAGCTCTCGTTTGGTAAATTTCTGGATGTAGAGCCTGGATGTAGAGCCTGGGGAGGGCAAGCTTTGGGGAGGAGGAGGGAGCTCAGGAGGGATGTGGTGCTACAGAATCTGCCCTCCAAAGCTACCAGTTTCTCCAGGAAATCTGATATCCTGGGATAACAACTGATCACCAGACGACAAAGAGCTTCAGGCCTCACCTGGAGGTTGGCAACTATATTCAGTATAGCGGCATCCACCTTGAAATTTGTGCACATCTGTGGGTTGGGATGAATAGTGTTTTTTGCAGGATGTGAGAAGAAATATTCCTTAAACTTTGTTCTTCTCCATTCCCTCCCACTCTACCACTGATTTGACACTGTTGTTTTTGTATTTGCTGGGGGTGTTTTCACATGGTGAAATGAGTGATCCCAACCAGCAATCATGAAATGACTAGAATAATGACTAGAAATTTGTGTTAGTCAGATTTGGTTCCATGACATCATTTCGGACAAGCTAAGCAAATACTGCAAGGACAGTAGTTCCTGGATTAGTCATGTGGGTAACTCCAGCCAATTGGAGAGTATGTAGTAAACTTCATGATGACATGTTGCTCCATAGCCAATAAGATTAGGCTGTACATCAATGTGACTGCGGGCAAACAAAGCCAATTCTGAGGTCAATGCTTCCTGAACATGTTCAAAGCAGTCACCGAAATTGCCTAAAGTGATGTGTTTTTTTAATGATACTGAAATTAACCATGCAAAAGTCAGACATTTCAGATCAACCCAACTGAAAGGAGTAACTAATTTTTAAAAGGATTTTTTTCTTAGCTTATCCATATATTGAGTAAAAATTTGGTTCCTGAGAATGACAGTATCATCATCCAGGCATCTGATCCTCACTGAACTCCTGAGCATCTGCTTTGCAAATTCCAGATGTCAAGAACAATTTGAACCCTTTTCTCTAAACTAAGTGGCATTAGTTGATATTGAAGCTATACATCCACTGACCATAATATTATTTTCATTGGTTGAAATGAATAATTTTTTTCTTTTGTTTGTAAAATTATTAAAGCCATATGCATTCTTATCCTCCTTGGAATTTTCCAACATTGCTGTGCTGAAAGGTTAGCCAGAGGTTACAGCCTGACATTTTATACAAATGTTGAAGCGAATAGCCTAGCTTACCATCTGCCTTGTAAAATAGGGTGCAGAAAATGGGCAAAATAAGCAGAAAGGGGGGGGGAGGATAGAAGGGGAGAAACAGCTTTCTTCCTCCTCAATGCAAGGGTCTCCAAAGCTACACATAGAAATCAGGTCAGCTATCTGCAAATGTTTAATTTGCGTCCCTTTGCTTTTTCTATAGAGATCACTGCAGCAATTGAGGAAAAATATATACAGATATAGATACACCATTGAGAAGCAATAGAAATGAAACAGCACAACACAGTCTGTAGGAATAACTTTCCTGCTATGATCTGGACCCTTCCTGTTCTGCAGAGGTTATCATAAGCCTAGTGTACACTTTGTGCATAAGGCAAAAGCTGATCAGTCATACCACAGCATGACTTTAAAGCAAAAATTCACCATCAAAGTCAATATGCATGTTTACTTGGGAGTATGTTCAACTGTACTCACTTTCAACTGAGAACACAAACATTTGGCTGTGCTTATGCACTTTAAAAAATCATAGATCTAGCTGAGTGATCCATATACAGAAAGAGAGATTTCTGTGGACACGTCAGCTGCGGCATGCATATGCAAGGCTACTACAGTGGAGCAAGTCAGCAGTCTTTGGCAATTCGGCAATTCCAATCATTCAGATTCCTATATGACAGACTCCATGAGCACAGCAGCCATCGCATACTGGTTTCTGTTCTGCACAGGATTCCCCAACAGGGGTGATTTGGGGTGTATTTCAAACCAGGAATGGTTTAATATACTAATATATAGTGTATCCATCTAAAATGTTCATTAAGAATTATTCATGAGACTAGGAGAGCTTGCTTTAGACTTTTGCTATCCAGCAATACAATATGACTTCCCTCCTAAGGAACTTACAATGGGATTTATACAAGCACTCCACTCCTAATTAAGTTAAAGGTAAAACTGGTAGTAGTTTTTGGCAGTACTAGTTGGTGGCTTTAAGGAGAGGGGGGGAAAATAAAAAGCAAACTTTAACACTGTCATTCCATTATTAGTCTGCTTCAGAATCATCCCATTGAATTGTCTGGAACTGAATGTTTGTTAGTAAAGGAATAAAGTAGAAAGAAAAGTCAGGATGGTCAAAGTAAAAAGATATTACCCAAACATTTAATTATTTAGGACATGCTTGTGAAATTATTTAGCTAGATGACTGAAAGACCCAGAGGAGGGAAAGAAGCCAAATTAGACTCCTGGCCTTTATAAAGTTTCCTTGTACTGTTGCTTCTTCTAAGCTCATGGTCATCCACTCCAAGCAGCTCTCCAGAGCTCCAGGCAGTGTAGGATCTTTCATACTGTCTAACATACCAGCAGTCGAACCTGAGACCTTATGTATGTACATATATTTTATGTATATTTTATCATGGTAGCAGATAACCATAGCCCGTCCCCTAATAATATCCTGGATTTGTTCCTGGTGAAGAGATTAATTCAGCCTCAGTTTAGCCATCTGGATTTTCATAAATTACAGAGCTTTCTTCATGTAGCATATTTACTTCTCTTTAGTGTATAACAGCTTTATGAAAAGGGTACTGTTGGTTTCAGGTTCTTTATTTCAAATTTGTAAAGAGAGATAGTTTTACAAGATTCTGAGTCTGATCTCCAATATCTGATTTGCAGTCCAGCCAATTCAAGGTCCATTGAAGTCTCTTGTGGCTAATTTTGATTGGAGTTTATTGCACTGCAACTCAGCTCGGCTGAGAATAAAATGGTCTAGATACAGTGAGATTCTTCAATCAAAAGCCTTCCGGCACTGTTGTGTTCAGCAATCTGGAAGTTGTTGCTTGTAACTTGTAAGCACAATTCTCACTTAATTTTTAAATAATTTGCTTAAAATTCAACCATGGAATCCTTTTTTATAGTCACCGCACATTTAAAATTTGCTTTACCTTTTAGCAGCTTACCAAGACATTTAATGCAACACATGCATGCACACGCACACACATACACATATGTATACTTAGAACCACAATTAACTATTGCAGGTATGTTTTTGCAGTCACCTGTGATATTTAACTTTTTATAAGCACTGAATAATAAATATTTATCAGTCAATGTTCCTCACAAGCCATTCAATCCTGCTGGACTAGCCATGTGTACTTTTCTCAAACATCCTTCATTTATGCTGTTACCTTCTCCCACCCAGAGATGGCTAAATGGTATCTGATGGCCAGCATGGATCCATGCAAAGATAACTGTGCATCAAAACTAAGCAAAGTGGGCCCTGACCTGGATAGCCCAGGCAAGCCCGATATTGTCAAATCTCAGAAGCTAAGCAGGGCAGACGACCCTGGCAAGTACTTGGAAGGGCAACCTCCAAGGAATACCAGGGCCAGGATGCAGAGGTAGACTATCAAGCCACCTCTCTGAAATGTCCTATCCTCCCTAGGAGTTGCCAGAAGTCTCCATGACTTCCAGGTTCGCAAGCACATACATACAAAACATTCACCAAAAAATAGTGATTTTTTTTTTTAAGATCTGAGCAAAGTGGGGTCATTTCACATGTATTTCACAGCCACAAATCCAGGTTTGCCATCAAAGATGCACACAGCGGGGGATCTTAACCAGTTTTTTCCCCCTGTGACTTACTGGTACACATGTTTATATACATTTTGATACATTTACGGTTTCCCTTTGTTAGGTAAAAGTTTAACTGTGTACCTTAAAAATATAATGTATGAAGATGACCCAATTCAGAGCACCCTTTAGAACTGTGAAATCATAGAACAGTTGGAAATGTCATGCCAAAAGCAGTGAAAATCCAAGACCTGTGTTGCTTTCTACATGGCAAGTCCATTGACTTTTGCCATTCAAAGCAGCTGCCCAGTTTAAGTATATGGTCAAGCAAGTGTTGGTTCCTCATTTCTTTTACAAAGCTTCCACAGACCAAACCAGATGTGAGGCAGGAGATATGTGACCAGACAGTTTTAAAAAACTAAAGCAGGCATTCAAGACCAAAAATAGCTTGAGAGGGGTTAGATTAAGGGGATCATTTTGGGGAAGGCCTGAGGTATAAGAAAATAATGTAACTCCTCTTTCTCCAGGAATGTTGTTCTGATCAAATTCAAAATCCACTGATACAGTTTTAAAATCTTTTTTTAAAAAATGATCATGAATTTTGTGCAATATGTCTTGTTTGGTGCTGATCTTTAGTGGGTATTCTGGGAAAAATAGACTTGCCTGAAGCTCTAATGATTGCTGGAAATAAATGGGAAGCTTTCAGACTAAAGCAGTTCAATTCTCCACAAGATTGCTTGCTGCCATCTTGCATGAATGCCCACAGATCTCCATATAAACCATATATAAATGAAGTTATTCTAAAATATAGTGAAGCATCCCCAATCATATGGCCACAGAATACTGTAGTTGTATAATATAAATTCATCAGTTACAAATTATAATACTCTTGCTAGCCAATGGACCTAACATATATTTCTGTTTTACTTTTTGCCTAAAGAAAGTAATGTAATAGAAAGACTTTAGGGATTAGGTGACTGCTGCATAGCTGTGCTGCTTTTGGGAGGGTGCTATGCAGAGTATTACCTGTCTCCATGCCTGTCTGCTCCACCCCATTAATCTGTTATAACTGAAGATACATTATAAAACCACCAGAAGTTTCCAAGACTCTTCCATCACAACAAAGCTGTCTGTTGTTCTGAAACTAATTTTAGGAAATGGAGATCACGAGATTGTTAGAACCCTCCCCTCAAAAAAAAAATTGAGGGAAAAACACTATCAGAAACTTTGGTGTTAATGGGAGAAATAGTAAATCATGGAGAAAAGAGTAAAGGAAAGATTTAAACTGCAACCAAAGCAATGCAAACTTTTGTAAAATACTGTTGTACATCCCTAGTGGGAAGGGGAGTGCAAGGTATGCTCCTTAGAGAATTGAAATAGACAGATACCTTTAAAATAACAAGTCTAGCCAACTAAAGTTGAAATGAATGTTGAATTAGGATCAGGAAGACCTGGGCTGAAATTTCCATTCAACCAGGAGCATCACTTTGGTGACCTTGGGATCATCATTTACCTGCTTTCACAGGAATGTTTTGGTGACCCAAGATCATCATTTACCTGCTTTCACAGGAATGTTGTGTGTGGGGGGGGGAAATGGGCAGACATGTGCTACCCTGAAAGAACAGTAAGATAAAAAGGCATAAATAGATCATCATCTATTAGTCCTTTGCCTTGCAAACCTAATTATCCAAATTCAGTCCCTCTCCCTGTTGTAACTAATACAACACATTTTCAAAAATCTTTTCTCCTTACCACAAGCCAAATTCCAGTAATTTTCCATTCAGTTTAATCATACCTACTTCGTCTTCTGTTATGCTATGATCCTTTTGGTACTTAAGAGTTACTTGTCTTTAAAAAGACCTGTTTCCATTTTTACTGAAATTAATTTTGTTTTTGAAGCCAAGATCAACCTTCTCTAGCTTATATTATGCAACTTTCTTGGCAGTTCATTATTTTGATGGTAAAAGAAGCAGCAATTGAGAATCTGCTTTTCAAGGTTTCCTTTTGATCAAGTTTGCCAGTCACCCATAAACACCTTTGCTGTACGGCATCCAAAAATATTGATGGGGAACTATGGAAACTTTAGTACAGTAACTCTCACAAGATAGACTGAGAAATAGCTGTGAGCTGGGGGAACAGAGGCTGCTGTTTGGTAAATAGTGCAATAAAGACAGTGACAGTTTCTGGCATTACGCTGAACATATTGGTAACTACAGTAATATTGACACATGCTCCATAGTACTGAATATGTGTTCATATTCAAAGTCCAAAACCCACTAATCCCTCGAGTTTCATTCTGTAGTTACAAATGAACTGTGAGAGAAAACCTAAACAGATTACTCAAAATCATATTTGGGTCTGCTTACTCCCATGAAAATGTTCTTAGGATTGCACTCTGGGCTACTTGCTTTTGCTCTTCTTGCCTCTGAATCTGTTTGGTTTTTTGAGACCTGGCAGTCTATTGGAAATGGACATACTCTCAAAATGGGTGTCCCAAAGGCAAAATACAAAAACTTGGAGAACCTTTTGGGATACAGTTTTAGACTTAAATTGAGAAACCTAGTTTCAGGAGAGTGTTTCATTGTAACCTTCCTCATAGGGCTGCTCTAGGGATACAGAGTGCATAATAGTATTGTAATTCCCTTGAAAGGGGTGGTAGAACAAAAACATAGCTAATAAATAAATAGCAGTAGACCTACATACATGAGCATTTAATCTGTGCCTTTCATATTTCAGCAGCCCTCATACTACATTCCTAAACCACTATTCACCTTTCCTGAATTTTCAAAGCAGTTTATGTAGAAGAGACATTACTTAATAAACCCTGATACTACTATGAAGATCAAAGGACCAGGACCATTGGTCTATGAAGGTCAACATTGTCTCCTGTGACTGGCTCTGGCTCCCCAGGATCTCAGACAAAGGTAATAAAAACAATTAGTTGGGATAGGAATCTCACAGGAGGAAAAGAAGGAATCAAAAAGTGGAATGTACTTTATATGCTCTTCCAAAGAACATCCATAAATTTAGCTTCCAATGACATGGAATTTTGCAGGGGCCCAGCAGAAGGGAGAAGTCCTGTTCTGCAAAGTACACAGATGGTTGATCCATTGGTCTATCAAGGGCATTCTTGTTTTTTTCTGGCTGGAACCAGCTTTACAGGGTGTCAGGCAGAGGCTTTTCATATCATGCCCTACCTCATCTTTTTAACTGGAGATGCCAGGGGTTAAATTTGGAAACTTCTGCACATAAAGCAGATTCTTTACCACTGAACCATGCCTCCTACCATGGTCAGCTGAATGTAGATAGTACCACATGCAGAAGATGTTCTTTCTCTGGAAGAAGACCTCTTGTGCTTGAGGAAGGAAGCCTTCTTCCTCTGAAAGGACACACTTAGATGAGCAGAATAATAGGATCACAAATTATGTGGCACTTCCCAAGAATCAACAGAACTTGCATAATAGCCCATGTTCCATTGATTTTAATGAGACCTATGTTGTTGCACCCTGATTTGGATGGCCCAGGCTAGCCTGATCCCATCAGATCTCAGCAGATCTCAGCAGCTAATCAAGGTAGACCCTGGTTAGTCTTGGATGGGAGACCATTGAGGAATGTAGGGCTGCTACACAGAGGCAGGCGATAGCAAAACCACATCTGTTCATCTCTCGCCTTGAAACCCGTACAGAGTTGCTAGAAGTCATCTGTAACTTGATGGCACTTTCTACCACCACCATGTTGTTGCAGTTCCCACTGAATTCCATTACCCACATATGTAAAGGAAAATGCAGGTGGGCAGACCATAAAAGCCTGGTGTACACATCAAATTACACACAGTGTTCTGGATTGGGAACATAATGTCTAAAGGATTGTTATCCATACAAGTTAGCACATATGCTAAAATAGATAATACAGAGAACTTCTAATCTTTGGCGCAATAGGGTGTTTTTTTTAGCTTTTTAGACGATATCATCAAAGGAATTATGAATAATTGCAGACATATTTTGTTAAATGTTAGGCAGAACATCATACACAATTTAAACATTATTCCAAAAAATCTCATATTAAAAGAATTTGATCTTGCCAACCTGAAATTAAGACAATGTAATGTAGCACAGAAGCAAATACAGCAGTTTATTGTTAAGAGTGAAAAAATCAGATACACTATATTTTGAAACTTAAAATGATTCCTTCCCGTGTTTATTGTGTGCTTGACACTATCCTCTGAACAGGGTAAATTTTTAAACTATCTTTTCCCCAAAAGGGGATTTAAAGAGGTGGTGGACTTTGAAACTTAAAATGATTCCTTCCCATGTTTATTATGTGCTTGACACTATCCTCTGAACAGGGTTAATTTTTAAACTATCTTTTCCCCCAAAAGGGGATTTAAAGAGGTGGTGGAGTAAACAGTTCTATCGCTAATCTCAGTGAAACGACTTGCAGC
>NW_015173755.1:207940-213896 GCF_001447785.1 Gekko japonicus
TTTTTTTCATGCAAGTCAGCCCCTGAGTTTTGCACAAGCATACAGTATATAGATTCAAATCTGGTTTGCCTTATTCACATGAATAGCCTGAGGATAGCAGAATTTCCCTGCAGAATATGAAATAATTCCTCAAATAATGAGTCTGACAAATAACCACCATTACTTGACCTTCACTTTTGAAAAGAATACTTTGTTTTCAGTGCCTCTACCCCAAGCATAATATAGATTTTTAAAAAGTAGATTTTGGCCCATACACTTTCATTGCTATATTCTAAATATTACAGAGAAATATTTTTGTTAAATGTAGCAGCTAATTGAGATAAATTACAAATATTTAGCAGAACAAATTTCCAGCACTAAGAACTTGCAATGGACATGATTCAGGGACTGTTAAGTACTTTGAAAGCCCCATTAATCTCAATGGAAGCATCAGCTTAATGCTCCCTTTGTAATCAATAAGACTTTGAAGTGGTTAACTTTGGCTAGATCAAATGAGAAAAGTTATATTACAGTATACAAATGAACTTAGTTCTTCAAAACACATTTGAAGAAGTACATGCGTATATTGACAATGAATAATTAAATAAGTATTCAGGAACCTTTTGACTCATAGAATATTTTCAGACATGAGCAGTTTTAGTGTCTATTGTGCCGCTCATGCACATATGTGAATGTTGTAATACATGAATGTTGTAATGCAGGCTAGAAAGTTAGAAAAAGTAGCTGATTTGATATTAAATGGGGATTTCTGCTAATGTATCTTTTCTGTTTGAATTATAGACATGGGAACAGTAAAAAACATAATTCCCCCCCCCCTTTGGTTATGCATGAAAATTACCTATTCCAGCCTTTGAGGAAAAACTCAGATTTATCATAGACATATAAGGACCTTGTGTAATTAGTTTTCAGTGAAATGTGAGGTGCAAAACACAGACCAAGTCAAAATTCCAACTTTGTTTAAACCATTCAAAATTGATTAAATGGCATTAATGTCCCAAAAGTACAAAAGTTGTGGACAACTGCATGAGTCATCAGTATCTCTTTAGTGTTTCTGGTCTTTTTATTTATCTCATCAGTGTTTCTGATGTTCTATTTTCAGCATGCTGCAACTCATTGTAAGTCCTATGTAATTGCAGTTATTTACACCTCCAGTACAATTAGCATGATTTGCCACAAATGCCATTATAACACCTGTGGGCTTCCTAGTTAACAACTGAATGGAGCAGGGAGGTGGTCATGGACAACATATGGACTATGAAAAGGCTACTTAATATAACCTATTATATTGGTGCACGGGTAAAAGTAATTTCTATTCATTTGATAATTAGTTCAATCAATATTTATTCCTTTGTATTTAGGTACAAAAGCAGACATCCTTCAGTTTCACAGAAGACAAGGGTTGTTTTTCTGTTAGTCTATTGCATCCATTAAAAGGGATAAATGATTTATTGGCATTGGAGGACTTCTACTCTTGATATGGCTTTATAACGCCAGACTGCTATCATAAAAATAATGCAAATGGTTAGCGGTCCAGTATATCAACAGAGTTTATTTTATACTTTCTCTAACAGATGCAATTCAGTATCCTAGAAGAATACTGGTATTTAATTTGTGTTTCATCATCCATGTACATTTTACTCAGCTGACACTTTAGAATGAGAGGTCACCCATAAATACTGCAAACTAATAATGTCTTCTTTTGTAACAACAGGATTGTTTTGTAACAACAAGAATGTCCTTTAATATCTAATTTTATACAGCACAGTGCAATCCTAATTTAGAGTCCAATGGCACCTTTAAGACCAACAAAGGTTTATTCAAGGTATGAGCTTTTGTGTGCTCATACCTTGAATAAACCTTTGTTGGTCTTAAAGGTGCCATTGGACTCTAAATTTGTTGTACTACTTCAGACCAACACGGCTGACCAACTGGATCTATCTTCAGTGCAATCCTAAGAATGCTTTCCTGGAAATAAGCCCACTGAATAGACCTGAGTAAGATTTTGGGTAGACCTGCTTAAGATAATACTTCTACAATAGTAGACAAGAATAAGAGTCCAGTAACACCTGGACTGTTACTCTTTTCTGCTGCTACAGACAGACTAACACAGCTACCCATCTTAAGCTACTTCTACAATACAATTTACATTAACAAAAGCAAGGGGTAAATACAGAGACTTTATGAAACAGATTCTATGAAACAGACACTATAGTGGTATAGTCTCCACTTTCCCCGTCCTTCTGTATCAAGGCATTTATTTGCTATAATACCTTTACAAAAGGTTGTTCCTGATTCCAAAACACTACCGTGCTTAAAAACTGAACATGGTATTCATGTGCCACTAGAAAAATACATTGGTAAGGGTATACATATAATAAAATAACTGACATGAATAAATGCATAAAAATGGTTAGAAGTACTGCTTCCACTCTCATTTCAAATTGTCTTTCAATATAATATACAGACTTCTCATGTGATACTTGAAGGATAATGAATCAGAGCAATATTATCAGGAATAATGCTAATCTATGAAAAGATCCACAAAAAGATGGAGACTTCATTTTCAGACTTGATCTATAATGTGACTAGAAAGATATCAGTTGGTGTTATAAGAAATTATGTTTTCCAAAATGTTAACAGCCATATCATACAATGCTGCATATTCTGTAGATTTTCTGAGCATGGCAGCAGAACTGGCTTATGTTTTACTTTCACTGAAGGCCTTTCATGGTAGAGTATTTTTTTTAAATAAATAAACATGGAAACATCTACTGATGCAAAAAAAATCCCTCCATATATTATAAAGAGCCATTTTAGAAGCCATGATTGTCTGTCATCTTAATCTTACTAAAAATGCTCCTATTTATAAAAACACAAATGAATGGCGAACGACTTGAAGTACCCATTCTGTTGCATTCTGACCTACTGAAAATCCTAACAGCTTTATCATGCATGCACTGACTATTGCAAAGATATTGGAAAATAATCAATTATGAGTGTAAAGATTGTCCCTTAGGATGGCACTCCAAAATGTTTCAATCACAGATGATCAGTGATCATTAAATGAGAACATTAAATGAGAACATTAATTACATTCATATTATAAAATTATCTTCATTCTTTTGTCCCATTGAGGAGAAATTGTATATGTGTATGTATTTTGAGTTATGCAATTGAGTATATTGCATGCTCTTTCAGAAAGCCTTCAACACCATGCTTTGAGCCAGTGCAATTTAGTTTCCTAAACTGCTAACACTATTTATATATAAAGTACAATTTTGTACACACACACACATCTATCATGTACAAAACTGTACTTTATAGACTGAATCTGAGGCTGAAGGTGCTACACACAGAGAATTTATTGAATGCCACTATGCTAGAGATTGAACAGAATGCTAAGATGTGTCTTTCACACTTAAAATTCACAGTTCAGCAAACTGTTTAAAATGTGTTGTTTTAGTACACAACACTCATTGACTAATTTGCGGGTACTGATAAGGGTACTTGATGATGCATCTTAAACATAAGTTGTCCAGATTGTTGCTTGTACAAACACCAACACAGCACAGAGGGAAATGAAAACAAGTGTTTGGCATTTTAAGTATTCCCAAAGTATGAAAAATCAGAATCTGTACCAGTGACACTACAGGCTCAGTGTGTGTTATTCATCTAAATCCTACACTCTTTTATGATGGCATGCAAGGTGAAAATTTTTATTTTATCCTTGATGAAACAGTCAGCTACTTCCCGCTGATTTTCCAGTTCCATTGTGGATTTCCACTTCTACATAGGGATTCTTCCCAGTAGCAACGTCAGCTCTTTGTTTTCCAGCCCTACTCCACCTCAAACCTCAACAATTTTGCCTCTAGAGAGCTTTTTAAACCCCAAACTAAATATATGGACAGAAGACTACACAACCACAAAGCAGCTTAAATCTAGACAGGATGAAATGGACACTTATATGGTGTTCAGGTCTAAATTGACACTTGCTAAGTGCTCTCCAAAGGATTACAGCCATCTTTTTTAGACACCCAGAAAACGCCATTTCAAGCATTTCCTATTCCCCCACCCACCCTCCTGTAAAAGCGGCAGCAGAACACTTGAAACCAAACTGCAATCCAAGAGTCAACTTTCTGCTAATTTAGGGCAAGTAAGACATCCCGAGGTTAGAGTTCAGAGACCCTCGCTCACCCCGCCGGCCTTTATTGCTCTTCAAACCGGACCTCTGCTTGACACGCCGTCGGAGTAGCATTTAAAGAGACACAACTTTGGGACCAAATTATTGAACTGATTTGGTTTAAAACGTACCCAATCAGGAGAGAGGAGGTGAATGGGTTACTCCTTTCCCCCGTCTCCTTTAAAGAAATAGCGTGGAGTTTACTGTACTACTCTCTGTGTGTGTTTTTAAGCAATCTAAATTAGACAGAGAGACCTTTTCAGGCTGCTCTATTATAACCGCGTGTTCAGCCTCGCAATGTTAACGTGGTTTGATTTTGCTGAAAGCCAATAATCTATTGATCAGCCGGGCCTTCCCCGCCTCTTTCCGTTAGGGACAAAATTGAAAAGACAGCGCGATTAATATTCCATTAACAAACAACTCCGGTTCCCAATCGAACGGATCACTATTGCTGGAGTCCAGTCTATTAGAGGTAGGCACCGCTTTCTCCAGATGAACCCGGCGGCGTCGCAGAGAATCGTTTTAAAAATAGATCGGGGCAGTCGATTCTGCCTCACTGATGGAGCAGAAGGTCAGGTCACGAGGAAGGAGAACCCGACTGCAGCCTGGGAAACATCTCGTGCAGCCCCAGGCTGAGCATGTTTTCTCGCAAGTAAACCTCATCGTTCAATGGCACTTACTTCCAGAGTAAGCGTGTTTAGGTGGCAGAGTTATAGGGCAACCCTGAGCAGAGTTACACCCTTCCAACTCCACCGAAGTCAATGGGTTTAGGAGAGCGTCATTCTACTTTGGATGGCACTATTAAAACCATTAAAGGAGAGGAGGCAATGCAATGGGTCGTGCTTACCTACTTATTGTGCCCTTTTTATTCTCTCTTGCCAGCTTTGTGGTTTCCTGTCACTATAATTAAACCATTAAAGGAGAGGAGGCAATGGAATGCGTCGTGCTTACCTACTTATTGTACCCTTTTTTATTCTCCCTTGCCAGCTTTGTGGTTTCCTGTCACTATTCTTCTGTGATAACAAAAAACTCAACAGCCACTTCTAAAAGCAAGCGCCCCGACACACCTTCATGTATTTCGGTTCCTAGGTTATGGACGGCTGATGACTAGGACCCAGCCAATTCGTCGACCACCATGCAAGTGGAAATCTAGGCGTGTACAGATAGTACAGACCACACTGGACAAAGCAAAGCGACCTTCGGCGTCTAATCGGAACTATGAACTGCTTGGGCATGCTGTGGTTGACCAAATACACGCGGAGAAATCGAAAGTGTTGAGTGAGCCACAGTTGACTTTCACATTACTTTCTAGGTTACCATTCTTATGAAGAGGGAAGGAAGAGGAGTGGACGCAAATGTTTGGCAATTGATAAGTTCTGCAAGGAGCAAGGAGTTGTAATAGGAACCATCTCTGGCCCTATTCTTTTGCATGGCTGTCTTATTTGAGGCTGGAACCCTAACATTTTCCTAGGAGTAAGCCCTGTTGGAGAGACTAGAGTACGATTCGGAGTAGACCTGTGTGAGACTGGTCTCTTAAACGCATAAGAAGCTGAATCTAAAGCCCATTGAAACTCTCTGGAGTTACTGTGGTGGAGATCGGACTTTTGGTGCTGGTGGAGTTCCTCCCACGTCTCCTTCCCTTACACCCCCATGGAGTAGAGGACCAGGGTGGAGAAAGGGCAGGAGAGAGGTAGAAACTCATTCAAGACTTCATCCCTTTTCTCCTGGCCTGATTTCATCCTCGATCAAAACAAGACACTTAAAAGCCCAAACAAG
>NW_015173755.1:214015-218705 GCF_001447785.1 Gekko japonicus
GGGAAAGGATCTACCCCCATCCCCCCCCCCCCGCAGTCTCTCTGTCCCAAGGAACTAGATTAGAATAAGTCACTGAGAGTCTATAATGGGGAAACTATCTGTATTTTAAAGAAGCCCACTGTTCTCCCGCCTCCCCCGCCCCCCCCCAGCGGACACACAATTTAACTTTGCTTTGTAGCCTCCCTTTGCTTGACGCGACTTTTAAGTCCCATTTCAAACCGACTAGTGGCAGGAAGTCATTCTTCTCAAGCTGATCGTACGGACAAGCGGCTCCCTCTGTTTCCTTCCGTGCGTTAAGAAGGGATCGCGCCGTGAACTTCGCTCGGCCTGTCAAGCGCCGGGGGCTGGGGGTCCACCTGCCCCGGTCCCTGGGCTTGTTTTCCCAGCCGAAAGAAGTGGGTCAGTGGAACACACGACAAGCCCCGACTCCAGCACCGAAGAGGGAAGAGATTGATCCCGCGCTCCTGTCAGTGATTCGGTTTAAAGCCGAGCTCTTCCAGCCAAATCGACCCTGGCCTTCCTCGCAACCACGGCTGCGACACATCCTCATGCCGGCTCAGTCCCTTTGCGTGCCCTGACAGCACCAGTACTGGACAAGCAGGCCATTTCCTGACTACTCGGAAGCAAGGATATCTGCGGTTTGATGGCCTTCATTTCCACGCATGTTGAAAATGGCAGCCTTAATCATATCCAGCCCCCAGCAGGCCATTTCCCGTTACTTAAAAGGGCACTAACGCTCGGCAAGCCACCCCCAGGCTGTTAGCAATGCCCTTCACAAAGATCAGATTTCTTACCCACGTGAAACAAATAACAAGCTTCAAAACTGGGGGCTCCCCAACAAATCCGACAACCTTGCAAGGGTGAGGCCACCGTGTATTACTTTCAAGACTAACCAATTTTTATTCCAGCATAAGTTTTCTGTGGACCAGAGCCCACTTCTTCAGATGGGATGTGTAGGGCGTCGGTATGAAACCCAAAGAGCAAAGTCAAGGAGCCAGAACATGCAGACGGTGAAATGTAAGTTATCTGCAACTATCCACAGTTCAGACGTAAGCAAGAATAACACAGAAAGTTGTCACTAGTTATGGCGAGTCAGTTCATGGCCGAGTGGGGGGGCTCTCAAGTTCTGCTAAGGCATTTGCCCTAGGATCAAGAATGATGCCCTCCTCCTTGGCTGTGCCTTACAGTTCACGCATGCTCACTTACATTGCTCACTTTTGTTCATTAGTTTTGTGCATCAGCAATTTCTTCAAGCCACCTGCGGACATCTCGTTAAACAGGGATTTTCATCCCCACCAAACACAGTCAGATGCAGTGATTTTTCCATGAAGTTACTCAGAAGTAAGCCCTATTGCCATCCATGGGACTCACTTGGCAGGAATATGCTTTCTGCAACTCAAGCCTAAACATGTTTACTCAGAAGTAAGTCTAAGATCAACCAGCACACGTTTTTGTGTGAACAAGCCCCACTGCACACAGTGAGACTTCCCTCCGACTAAACAAGCCTAATGATGGAGCTGGTAGTGCTACCACGGTTCTCATCTGGGAACCTGATTCTTCCGCCTGGAGTGTCACTGAATTCCCTGTTCGGGCAGACCACAGCAGCCAGAAGCCAACGGACCGTTGCAGCTGAGTCTCAATTTAGCATAGCGTATCTCGGCATGTGCAGAGTACCTTCGCCTAGCTGCTGAGTGACCACTACTAGTCTCTGCATATCGGACTCAGGCGGCTTCCAGGTCAGAAGGCATCGTCTGCAGCCAGGTACTCTCTCTTCATCTGGATTTTTAAAAAACTTTTAAAACTGCAACCTGATGTGGTCCCTCGATGTGGGCGGGATTGATCTGATATCTCCCTTATCCAGCGGTGCTCCCAGACTCTTCACAGCATCCCCACATGCCACCCTCTCGGCCTGCCCCCACTGCATCCCTCCTCAATGCACCGGCTGGCTCAGAGCTCCCGGGCATCCCGGGGCTCCAGTTCCCCACAAATCGCTGCATCTTTCCGCCCCTTTTCAAGCCTTCCGAACAACCACCCCACCACAAGTCCTCTTCCCCCTCAACACACGCTGCTCCCTTTCATCCTGCCTCCCACAGGAACTGCGTTTCTCACCCACACCTTCTCCCCTCTAGGATGGCCACCTCCAACCTGCCCCATCCGTCTCCTCAGAGATCAACAAACTGGACTACATCTGGCGCCCCCCCCCCGCTTGAAGCCCACCGTCTGGTGTCTGTTTTCCTACCATTGCCTTGCGCAACACCTGCCCCCTCCCTTCCCTTCAGAGGATCCTGTCAGCCAAGACTCCCCCCCCTTTTGCCTTCCCCGCCCCTTACTTTACTGAGAACAGAGCTAGCAGAGAAGAAGAGTGTGCACCCACATAGGTGGGTAGCCGTGTTAGTCTGAAGCAACAGAACAAAGTTTGTTGGTCTTAAAGGTGCCATTGAACTCAAGCAGAGAATAAAGTTTTCTTAGTTAATACCAGTCACCAATAACAAGTTTGTTGGTCTTAAAGGTACCACTAGACCCAAGCGGAGAAGAAATAGTTAATACCTCACCAATAACAAGCGCACACCTTGGATTTTTAAACACGGTTCAACCCATACGTTAACTGTGCGGGTTTACAGATCCCGAGTTGTGGTTTTGGGGACGTGCCTTCCAGGCGTGACTGGAGAACCACTGACAGTTTTTAAAGTTGGGTTGCTTATATGAGTAAGTAGCTTTCGAATGCACGGCGGGATCCCCCATGGCGTTAAGGAGGAGCAAACTTTGCTAGTGGGAAACGTGAGCTCAGCTCGGAATCTACTGAATGCTGGGCAGAAAATAGGAGTGAGGGATGACCATCGAGAAGGCTTGGGCTGAGGTCGACCCACCGGGTGGCGTTTAGCCAGCGGGATCAGCAGTCAATGAGGAAGTCTTTGGGAGGCCTGGAACTTCCGCGCGACAGGTTTGAAAAGGAAGAGGACTTTTCAGGCAGGAAACGCTGCAGGCATGGTTATTCCCGTGCAAATCAGAATGAGGCTGCTTTGGACTTGGTTCCAGGCGCTGCTGCTCTGAGCGTAAACACTCAAGTACAGCGAAGTACTAGGGCTTAACAGCCGGCGGAATTATTCTAGTGGCTGTTGAAAAGTTGCATCTATGGGAATCTGTTTGGGAGATGAAGGTGGGGAACGAAGAGGTTGTTTGCCTTCCCCTAGGACCGATCAGCTGAGACCTTATCAGACCTGGAGGGGACAAGATCCGCGAGGTGGGGAACGGAGAAATCATTGGCACAGGGCAGGAGAAAGAAGGGAGAAGTGTGTTGGGGTTGACTGAGACTGAGACTGGCCAAAGGTTCCATGAACATGCACAGAGTTTTCCATGAATAAAAGGAGTCCGCTCAAAGATGAGCCAGAGGTTGTTCGCCTTCCCCTAGGACCGATCAGCTGAGATCTTATCAGACCTGGAGGGGACAAGATCCGCGGCTGTAGGCAGCTGTCCACCAACCACTTCAAGCATCTCCTTCAGGCCACCTTTCCCCACTTTATCTACCCCCTCCCTTGGCATAAAATCAGAGTGCTCATGGTAAGTGGCATGGAGGAGGGCCATACGATTGCACTCATGTATAAGTGTATCTGCCCAAAGTTCGAATTCCAGCTCAAGATGGCCAAGGAGAGTTACCTGTCCGCGGGGACCACCTGCGCACACGGGTTAATATAACACGCTTCCCAACTGTGCAGAATGCTCTCTCGAGCCCCCAACGCCCACACAAAGGAATCTCCGGCACTGTTTGGGATCTCCGGCTGCAGGTGACGTCAATCCCCCCCTCCCCCAATCCGCATTAAGGTTAGGAAGGATCGCCGCCAGGCATAAACCTGGGGGCTGGGGAGCCGGCTGAAGTTTCTGGTGCTTCCCTTCTCCTGCTGGCCAGATTCTATGGGAATCTGTTTGGGAGATGAAGGTGGGGAACGAAGCAGCGCTCCAACGAAGCAGAAATGCTGTTTTCCCTCTCGAGGACTCCCCCATGCCCCCCCCCCCGAAAGTTCCCAGCCCTGAGCCATAGGCCACCTGCTTAGGACACCTGGCTGTGGGTGCCCGCCCGGGGAAGACTTCCAGCGCAGTCGCCGGCCTTTCCACCACCACGCACCTCTCCCTCCCTCCTGGCCTTCCGCTGCCTTCCTTGGCGCCTTGCATGGGCTGTCGGGCTCAAGTTTCTCGTTTCTCCTACAGAGAGTACCACTGCCGCCTGCTCCGAAGTCAGGACAGCCCAGCTCTTGAGTTAACTGCAAGGAAACTTCTACAGGGGGAAGGATGCCCTGCTCGGGCCACTGCCTGTACAGACCTCATTCCCTGTAAGGGGGGGGGGGGGATGAAGGAGCCAGCAGCAGTCCAAACACAAAGTGGAGAACTTTTTTGTAAACCATCCTGGATACTCTCCAAAAACAACGCATGGCGCGCAGCGAGCGGTTCCCTCAGGCAGCCCCTCTGGGTCCCCTTCAAGCACCCTCCTCTCCCCTTCCTCCTCCCCCCCCTTACCTCGCATGATGTTGGCGGTTCCCTGCTCAGCGCAGTCATGTAGCTACCCGCTTAAAATCCCCTTCTCAGCAAGAGCGAAGACTGCGGCTGGAGCTCGTCAGTTCTGCTGGGAAAATCATTCCTCCAAGGTTGTTCTTTCGTTCTTGTCTCTTTTTCTTTCTCACGCGCAAATTCTTATGGG
>NW_015173755.1:218892-244205 GCF_001447785.1 Gekko japonicus
GAAGAGCCGCCGGGGCAGCCGCAGCAGGAGGAAGAGAGGGGGGGGGGCGGTTGTTGTTGTTGTTGGTTTGTTAGTTACAAAGACAAAAAATAAGAGGGGAGGGAGGAGAGTGGAGGGGACTTTCTCTTTTTCTGTATTCAAAAAAGCAAGCCGGCAGAAAAGATGGGCTGCGTAGATGGCCGAGCATGTGCGTTTTCACATGACATCTGTGCCCGCTGGAGCAGATTCCCCGATGCAAATGTTGACCGTTCAGTTTTACAGAGACACGCAGAAAACAAGAGAGGTTGGCGAGGGAAAGCAGCAAAGAGGCTTATAGCCGAGGGCGGGCTGCGCCGGATACTTCAGGCTCCTCCCGCTGTCAGCGCCGCAGCCAATCCCAAGCCGCTCGAGGTGGGAGCCTGGTGGAGGGGGAGCCCCGGCCTGTCGGCTGTCTGATGCGGTGGGGGAGGGGGACAGAGAGAGAGGGGGGAGGGGGAGAGGGCGGAGGAGTTCGCAGACGCTGAGGGAGACACAGACAGGGGGCGGAGCCAAGGCGAAGAAGGCGAAACACAACTGAGGCATCCGCGCGCCAGCAGCCACCCTCCCCCCCCCCAGCCGCTCGGACGGGATCCAATTGCTTCGGCCCTTGGCTCTCCCTCCTTTCTGGGTGAGGGGAAGGCGTCCCACGTTGTACTGTTCTCAGTACTCGTCAACTTTCGCCTTGAAACACGGAGAGCTGGCGTACAAATAACTAAACACTTCCTTTTCCCAAATAACACAAGCAGAATAAAGGACACACATGTAAATTACCGCGCACCAGTGAGTCTAAATTATTACCTCAGAAAATCAATTTCCCACCACCACTTAATATCAACTACTTCGGTGAGCTGCTTTCCGCTCTTCGGTGCCCTGGCTTGTAGAGAAGGGGAGAACCTATAGAATGGACCCTCATTTCCATGCCAGAGAGTTACTGGGCATAAATTAACAGACTATTGCGAAAAGATACAGAATGTAGGGGGGAAATGGTTGCAGTGTGAGATTTTAACAACTGGGTACCTGGAATCCAGTTAGCGATCAGAGGTTTTTCTTGTTTGAAAATTGCAGACGCAGGAACACTCTTCAAGAAAACATTTTATTTGTGAAAAGGATACATCTCTCTTAAACTATCTGTTCTACACACTAAAGAGGATTTGGTGTTCAAAAGGAGTCTTTTTATTTTTTGAAGGACAGGCAGTGCTGACAGTACAGAGATTATGCAGAGCAAATATGCAAATGACTGTACTAGTAGAGGGAAGAGGATTGGTTGGGGATGGTTGCTGATCTCACAAAGGCACAGGGACCAGCATAAACAAGCAGTACTGCTGGGGTTTAAGTCCTCTGTAGTTCTTACCAGGAAGAGGAATTGGAAACCTGAAAGGCCACAGATGGATCACACCAAGGTGGTTTAACTTCCTCTTCCTTTGAGCTTCAGGTGGCATCTCTCTGAGTCCAGCCCAAACCAGAAAACCAGTCTGAAAGGTGGACAGATAGAATTTGAATCACTTACTATCAACTTTAATATTAATCATTATATAGAGACTTTTCAGTTTTGCTTATGTTTGTAATATTTTGTCGCTTGCCCCACATCTTCAACATGGGCCATGCTACCAAATAAATGCATAAATAAATAAATAATCCAATATTATTTCTATGAAGATTGGGATAACTCTGAATGCTTATGCATTGCTCCTGCTCTAACAAGACACAAAAACAATTCAGAGAGGTATTAATAGATTTCTTTCTGTCTGTTCTTGTGTGGGGGGCACCTGGGTGCTCTGTGGTCTCTTTGGGCAGGGATAAGGGATAAGGTACTGCAGACTCATAGGCCTGAGGGAAGGAGTATGGATTAGGGAAGGGATTAAGAGTCATCACAGCTAGGTAACCCCTGTTTTTCAGTGGGGCCCCACAAACTTAAAGTATCAGGAATGGAGTTAAAAGTTATATAGTAACAGACAATCCCCATTTTTCTATTTTTTAAAAAAAGTGTTCAAACTTCTCTGGAAGTTTCACCCTTTAGTATGGCATTCCCAGATTGTAGGGATTGATTACTTCAGTGGAGTTCCATTTCTGGGACTGAGAGCAATGACATTGAAAATAGTTGCTTGTAGTGTTTTCTTTCTATCCCGCCCCCTTTCTAAATTTGCTACTATTTGTTGGCATTGTTGGTCGTTACACATCTTCAAAATTGCCTCCTGGGTAAGGTCAGTCACTACCCATCTTCAAAACTGCCTCCTGGATAAGGTGGGGTTCTTTATCTACCTTGAAAAACAAATCTACCTTTCTGTCTTTCATTACCTGTCTCCTTAGACTTGAGGAGTGGCCCTGCCAGCTTCACATATGTTTCCACTTATCTGTGGCATAGAAGTGTTTGCTGCAGTGGATGGGTGTGCTCCAGACCCAGTTGCAGGCTAAAATAATGCGCATGTGAACAACCACACCCTTCTTATACCAGCTGCAAGCCAGGGGCAGGACATATTGTATCCAGAAGTCTAGATGGCCTTGCCTTTGTTCCATGGCTCCAGAGCCATCTGTTTTCACATCTCACAAAATTTCATTTACAGTTGCTTACAGGCACAAGACTGCAAGAAGATCAAATCAGTCAATCCTAAAAGAAATCAACCCTGACTGTTCCCTGGAAGGCCAGGTAATGAAACTGAAGCTCAAATACTTTGGCCACCAAATGAGAAGGGAGCACTCCCTGGAGAAGACCCTGATGCTGGGAAAGATTGAAGGTCAAAGAAGACGGGGACGGCAAAGGATGAGATGGTTAGACAGTGTCATAGAAGCAACGAACATGAAATTGAGCCAACTTCAGAGGACGGCGGAAGACAGGAAGGCCTGGCGTGATCTGGTCCATGGGGTCGCGAAGAGTCGGACTTGACTGTGCGATTGAACAACAACAACAGGCACAAGGGCAACTTCTCCAATCTCATAAAGTTATAAAGATGAGATGTGGTAAGAAATGGATGCATAAGAAGACATTCTGTACCATCTTTGATAAAGGAGTGATGGAAATGAACTCAGAGGCTGGCAGGATTCATTAGCCAGAATGGGATTGTCCCTGAAATTAGTCATCCTCCTCCTGCAAAGTAAACAATTTGCTATTTATCACATCTCTGTGTTTGAAACCGGAATATTGAAGCCGCCACTGTGCCAACACCGAGCCGCCATCTTCGATGGTGGATTAGATCTAGAGGTGAGCCGGCCTGGGGAAGATGCCTAGATGACCGAAGAACATATGCTGTCAGGTTAGGTTGACACATGGAACCCATCTTTTACTAATAAGGACTAATAAGATTTAACGTCAAGTGCACCGCACATTGTTTAATGACTGTTTTTATGCTGTTTTAATGTTTGTTATGGCATTTGCCTTTTTGTTAGCCGCCCTGAGCCCATTGGGGAGGGCGGGATATAAATCCAATAAATAAATAAATAAATACATAATATTTGGAAAAGTTTCTATTGGAAGTTTACATATTCTGAATGGACTAATTGGTGGCCCAGAGCACTTCAAATATCAGTGGACTTAATTTTTCATTGTACCTTTATTGGACTATGACTGAACTGAGTGTTGTACCCTACTAAGAGTCTTTCTATTGAACCTATGGATGATTTTTCTGTGATATAAATTGTTATTAATATAGTTGTTTACATTGTTTAGTTATTGTTTCACGGTTGTTTCTTATCCTTGTTTCTACTTCTTTCCATGATACTCGCAGTTGTTGTTATATCACCATGTCTGTGGCTGGTGAATGGAGTCCAAGGATGCAGCCGCCTGCAATAGTCCAGGTGGCTCCTGGGCCCAGGCAGGGGACGAAGGGGGGGGGTGTTAGCTATTCTCTGCAATTACTGTGTTTACAGAGGGTAATGGGGCCCAGGGACACAGCACCTGCAATGCTATGGGTGGCTCCTAGGCTCAGGCAGGAGAGAAGGGAGGTTCACTGTTCCCTTCAGTCACCATGTGAGTGGCTCCTGGGCCCAGGCAGGGCAGGGAGGGAGGGAGATTGGCCAAACCCAGGAATCTCTTGAATGCAATGAGTGAACAGGGTCCAGGGACATGGCCACTCACAACAGTGTGGGTCACTCCTGGGCCTGGGGGAGGAGGGGGATTGGTGACTCCAGGGAGCATCTCAGGGATGTCTGTTGCAAATCTGATGCCTCTACCTTGCACAGGGGTCGTTCTATATGCTCTGGAAGCTGCGCCCAACATTTCCCAAAAGCACTTTCCTGGGGGCACCTTCTTTGGGGAGCTGTAACTCAGACACCCCCCCCCCCAAGTCTAGTCCACACATAACTTGGAGGGCATTTAGGGGAGCACCTCAGGGTACCATCTGGGGCATGCGTAACTCAGATCCCCGAAGTCCAATCCTCACCAAACTTAGTGGACAGGTAAGAGAAGAGTCACCTGGAAATCCCCTGTGAGTTTGAAGTTTTTAGCATGCTGGGGGGGGGGTGTTCTGCTGCATCAAGAAGTTAATTAACTGGTTTAGTTTGTATGAGGCCATTTTAGTTTAGTTCAGATCGTGCCCATGTGTAGCCTGCACTATGCTGTGCTAATTGCATTGGATGGTGCATATCTTCACTCAGCTACACCATCTTTCCCTTTGAGTCTGTATCCAGATCTTCATGTGAAATTTAGCTGTGTTCAGCAATATCCACAGTTCACATATGCATCTAGAACATTGTTACATGAACCAGAGTCCTACTGCATGCTTAGGGAAGTGCTGATGTGGGGTACATATTTTTATTTAGATATAATCAATCTAATAAAGAAGTAGAAACCAAAATATTAAACAACAATAAATAATTATCAAAAGACATTAGTACATTAATCATACATGTGGATTTCAGCTGGAACAAAAGGCAGTTGTTCACAGAAAATAACAACTTCCCCCAATCTTAGAATTCTCACATCTTTAAGGCTCAAAAGACTTAAGGGAGGAAGACCTACTCCATTATGCCTAAACAACTAAAAGTACAATGATCAGGCTGGTGTTAACATTTTATCATGCTATGCCTAATGTAGTTGAACCATTAAGAACAGAAAACATTGTAATGAAACAGTTTGCATCTCCTAGATGGTTCCTGCACCTGTTGATATAAAATTGCTGTCTATTTTAGAGAGAGAATTATGTGACCCAGAATCACTATTTCTTTCTGTGCTTCATAAAAAAGCAGGCTTGGGTGCAGTGAAATATTTGAATTACATCTGCCTCAAGCAAATATAACTTAAATGCCAGGCATTCCTAACCTTTCAAGACTCATTGAATAGCCGTGGAAACTTTCCTTTAAACATTTGCATCAAACAAAACTGCAATATGAAAACTGTAGATTTGAGAACATGTTTCTGACATGGCACAGGAATAGTTAGGGGTTTGCCAAAAACAAAAATCATATTCAGATTGGGGGACATTTTCCTTTAAAAATCTCGAACCAGATTCTTTAATACTAGAATTAAATCTAGTCATAGTAGACAGTCCATCCAATAACCTTCATTGGTTTCAATGGGAAACATGTTCCTAGTTGTAACCCCCCCCCGCCAATTGCAATGAAATTCTCAGACCATCTGAACTGCCCAAATTCTAATGTCTTAATCAGGTCAAGACCACTTCCCAAAACACTCTGATCCTGTTTCTTCTTTTATCATATTTGGAATTTGCTCGGATCCCTAAACCACCCCCTCCTCCACTGCATCCCATCAGGATGTGTATCTTATTTCCCCACCTTGCTCCTGCATTTCTGCAGGTAAAAACAAAATAATCTTTTGTTTTAGGCTGTGTTGCACGTCTTCTTTCCACACAAGGTAACAAGAGCGAAGGGAAAACAGGTGGGAAAAGTGTGAGTGCTCAGTACTTTTACACGTCATTATAGTTGTTGAGACAGCTCACATCCTGAATTAAGAATTTCTTCTTCCATAGAGAGATGGTCTGATACTTCCTCATCATTCCTTATCTGATTTGGTTCGTGTCTGTTGGCACTTTTGTGGGGGAATGTTAGTCATTGCTTCTATTCATGCAGTGTATAAATTCATTAAATAAATTATTTAATAAGATAAATATTACAGACAAAGCCTGAACATCGCCTGCTATTTCATCTCCATTTTAAAAGTCTTGTTTGTCTGCTACTGCAAGTCATCTGAGTGGGCTGGTGATGCCCATATATCACAGGAGAGGGTAAGCTGTAGTCTTTTGTGCACTGTTCACTAGGATGGGCACAAACTGGCTCACAGACTAAAGTTCATGATGATTTTTGGCCAGTTCATGTTTTGTGAAGTCAAGTTCATGGCAAATCAACTGGCAAGCTGTTTGTGGAGGTTCACGCTAGTTCATGGAGACATTTCCAGACAGACTGTGTCCTCTCGGTCAAAACTTGGAGGGCATGTAGAGGAGCATCAGGGGGAGGTCCCCTGTGAGTTTGGTATCTCTATCTTGCACAGAATTCATTCTATACACTCCTGAACCTGCACCTGTCAAAATGACCACTTTGACAGGTGCAAGTTCAGGAGGTTCGGGAGTATATAGAACAGATCTTGTGCAAGCTAGACATACCAAACTCCCAGGGGACCCTGAGATACTCCTCTACAGGCTCACCAAGTTTGGTGCCACTAGTTTGCACAGGATCTGTTCTATACACTCCTGAACCTCCTGAACCTGCACCTGTCAAAATGATTGCTTGCAGTCATTTTGACAGATGCAGGTTCAGGAGGTTTAGGAGTACATAGAAGTGATCCTATGCAAGCTAGAAGCACCAAACTCACAGGGGATCTCAGGCTGACTCTTTTCTACCTGCCTTCTAAGTTTGGTGAGGAGTGGATTTATGAGGTCTGAGTTATGCCCCCCAAAAGGTGACCCTAGGAAAGTGCTTTCTGGAGAAATGACCGGTGGGTAGGTAGAGGAGAGTCAGTCAGAGATCCGCTGCAAGTTTGGTATCTCTAGCATGCTGGGGGGCATCTTACTGCCTCACAAACTGAACCAGTTCATGAGGCAACTAAAAGTTCATAACAGTCCATGGTTTGCGAACAGGATACGCCACAAACCATGAACTGAACTGCTTTTTCCCGGTTCATGCTCATCCCTACATTTCACTTCCTATTTACCCTGCCTGTCCATCAGCAGATACTGTCTTCAGCAATGAATGCAAATGGTTTAATGTGTTGTCAATGCTAACTTACAACAAGGGAAGCCTAGGTTGATGCATATTTATTTATATTACTTATTTACAGATTTATTTCTGCCCTTACAAGGGCCGCCGAGGTGGCTAACAATTTAAAACATACAAGATAAAATTACATTATAAAGCAATTAAGATCAACCTCCCTCCCAAATATTGAAACTAAATACATACAAAACAGCTAAAACATACAAAACATTAAAATATTGGTTGGGAAGGTGGGATCATTGAAGGAATGCCAAATGACACAAAAACGTTTTCACCTGCTGGTGGAAGACAGCAACAGAGGGGTACAGATGAATCTCCCTAGGGAGAGAGTTCTGAAGCTTTGGTGCTATGACCAATAAGGCCACCCACCTAATCTCAGACATTAGGGGCACCCAAAGCAGGGTCTCTGAAGATGGTCGTAATGGTCAGGAGGGTTTGTAAGGGTTTAGGCTGTACTACAGTGATGTATATGTCTCCATCATCCATACAACTTGCCCTGCCTTTCTGCTAGTGTTCGTAAGTGACATATTTCCCACTTTCACAGCAGGTAGTACTTCCTAGTCATCATTAAGTTAAGGGAAGCCATTTTCTCCAGCCTCTGTCCCTCCAATTTTATAGCAGAGATACAGGTAAAATGTCTTCCCTGCCTGCTTGGCATACACATAGTCCCAAATAACAGAACAGATCAGTTAACCAGGACCTTGGGTATATAGAATTGGAAATCTGAACTATGGGAAAGGGCAACAGTGGGTCGAATGTATGTGAGCTGCCTTGAACGGGTCTCTAAAGAGGGTGGTATATAAAGAGTTTGAGTACATAAATAACAGAAAGTGGAAACGCTGAGCACAAAAGTTCCAATCATGGCAACCATTTCCTGTAGGAATCTTCTAGGTGGACAATTTTCAGAGCCACACACATCCACTGATGTTGAGCCACTGTTTCTTCTCTTAGACTTCCTGCTGCCAGAAAACCAAAACTCAGGTAGCACATTTCCCACACTTCTAAACATTAGCAATAATATAAGCCAGAATAGGAACCTTTCCAATGTTTCTGAATGGGGCAAAGTTCAAGTCAGATCTTCATTAGTAAAAGTTCAGTTGCACACCTCTAGTCATAGCTCAAAGTACGCCTCCTAAATCAAGAGTTTATGGTTTATTTTACGTCACTGTATTAACAACAAAACTACTTTATTTTCACACTGAAAGTCATTTCCTTCTGTTGTCTACAGTAAGGCAGAATTTTTTTAAAAAACCAGAACAGCTCATTCAATTAGCTGTAATTCAGAGTAATTAAAATATTTCATTGTACTACCTTGTTCTGGACACTATTAGTTGTAATAGTTCTTTCAGTACAATAACATATTCTTAAAAGAACAAAACCTGATAATTTCTTTTATCTCCTCCTTGAAACAGCATAAATGACACTAAGTATTCTTAAGACTACAATGTGCATCTGGACTACTCCAATATTTTACAGTATTGAGAAACAGGTGCTTCCCTTAATTTTCCATTCTCCATGCCAAGACAACAGTGAGAAATATGCTTTACAATATGTTTTCCCTAAATACATACTATGATGCATTTGTTTTAATTTACGGATGATGAATAGTCATAAATAATTATGAACTGTGAATTCATGAATTATGATTTACATGTTATGGTTTATGTTAAACATTCTTGGATTTTTGAGCACACAATGTCCATAAATCTATAATGTTTACACAAAAACAAAGTAAAATGGGCAAGCAAAAATTAAGGTTCTATTGCCTTTTAAAGGTGAAATTGATTGGCTTTAGGTTATTACTTAGCTCCAAATTATGACAGTGGTGTGTCTCCTTATCCTGTGGTCCACTTCTGCTAGTGTAAAAACTACTACAGCAGCAGAATTTTTTTTATAGTTGCAGCATGCTGTTGTGCAAAGAAAACCCCATTGTGTCCTCGACCTCCACCAGTCCGGGTTTTGCCCTGGTCACGGGGTGGAGACTGTTCTGGTCACACTGACTGACGACCTCCGTAGGCATCTGGATCAAGGCGGTGTGGTGGCACTGTTGTTGTTAGACCTGTCGGCCACTTTTGATACGGTCGACCATCAGTTGCTGGCCCACCGCCTTGCCGACGTGGGGATTCAGGGGCTTGCCCTTCAATGGCTGGTCTCTTTTCTCCAAGGTCGGGGACAGAGGGTGGCGATAGGGGATCAGCGGTCCCGGAGGTGGCCCCTTGAATGTGGTGTACCTCAGGGGGCAGTGCTATCCCCGATGCTGTTTAACATCTATATGCGCCCCCTTGCCCAGATTGCCCGGAGTTGTGGGCTGAGGTATCATCAATATGATGATGACACCCAGCTGTATCTGATGTTGGGCGGCCGGTCGGATTCCACTCCCGATGACCTTAGTCGGGCGTTACAGGCCGTGGCTGCGTGGCTCAGACTGAGTCGGCTGAAATTAAACCCGGCAAAGACGGAGGTCCTGGGGCTGAGTCAGATCGGTCCGGGGTTGGGGCTCCCTTTCCCGACCTTCGACGGGGCGCCCTTGGTGCCGACGTCGGAGGTTAGGAGTTTGGGGGTGCTCCTGGACTCCTTGTTAACGATGGAGGCCCAGGTAGCAGCCACGGACAAGTCGGCATTTTACCATCTTCGGCTGGCGCGGCAGTTGGTTCTCTTCCTCGACCGGGATGACCTAGCCACTATGATCCACGCGACTGTTACCTCGAGGCTAGACTACTGTAATGCTCTCTACATGGGGCTGCCTTTGTCACAAATTCGGAAGCTGCAACTAGTGCAGAATGCTGCAGCCAGGCTGTTGATGGATCTTCCTAGACGAGATCACATCCAGCCTGTGCTGAAAGCGCTGCACTGGTTGCCAATAGCTCTAGTCTTTCCCATAGCTGGCAATAAAGTTTGCTTTTAAGTTGGTTCTGTTTCTTGAGAGCAATTTTGATATTTTCAGGGGGTGAAGCAGGAGCGTGAGAGGGATGCAGCCAGCCGGAAGTTCAGCTACCACACACCCCAATCCAGAGTTGGCAACCCTAATCATGGGCCATGAGGCCAGGCTGGGCCAGGCTAGGCCAGGGACATGGTCTGACCTTATTTGAGGTCACAGCAATTAATTACTGGTTTGTTTATTTATCAAATTTATATCCTGCTCCCTCTCCATTGAACAGGACTTGGCATAGCTAACACCATATAAAATGCACCAATAAAAACAATACAAATATCAGAAATTATCTGTACAATATTCGGAGGAGCACCAAAATTGTTTATTAATGGTGATTTATTTTTAATATTTTGTACTGTTTTACTGTTTTATTCGGCGATACACCTTGTAAGCCGCCCTGAGCCTCTGGGGAGGGTGGGATAGAAATGTAAATAATAAATAAATAACAACTATTTCCACTCACACAAAGCAAATGCAAGCACTAGAAATACACTTTGAGACTGTAAATAATGTGAATCAATTTGAATTACAGTTTATTTTATTAAAACATTTGAGCACACACACATATTGAAACCTACAACCAATCAACTATACGCTGATTCTTTAGTGGAGGCTCAATAGTGAAGCAATTTCTTTGCTCTTTTTGTTAAGAAGTCTCACACTTGATGCTCTTCCATTTCTACCTCAGTTGAGTGAGGAACAATTGAACCGCATATGGTGGAACAGAAGGTGGTAACTGTAAAAGTCAGATGAGATGTTTTGTATTTTGGTGTGGTTTATCGGGCTGGGACATGTGTGCCATAAAATGTAACACAAGGTACCGGAGATATAAACTTTATAAAGATGATTTCAGATGCTGAATGGCAATAGCCAGCTTGATCGGATTGGGTGTGATATGCAGAGGGGTAGTAGGAGTAGAGATAGCAGCACTGGTAATGAGACAGGAAACCTAGGTCTCAGTTTGGTACGAGAGGATTCAGTCCAGGAGGATGCAAAGAATAAATGGAAATAAGTCTGAAGAAGTGAGCAGTGACTCATAAAAGCACATACCCTACCAAAATTTTGTTAGTCCTTAAAGGTTCTACTGGACTCTTACTTTTTCTACGGCTATTACAAACCACAACATTCAAAAACCAGTGGGGGGACATTTTAACCTTCCAGAACATTCAGTTGCTGACCTAAAGGTAGCAGTTCTCTTACAAAGGTATTTCAAGGGGAGATTGGAAAGAGAGACTGCTGAATTGCAACTGATAATGAAGCTCAAGACAGGTTGGACTAAACAACCTAGGTTGGACTAAACAACCTAGGTTGTTTCTCTCATTAACAATGCCTGCTATTGTTATTTGGCATCTGAAATCACTTCACTCTCCAAGATATAAGGACAGATAGACTCCCATTCTAGCTGTATCTGAAGAAGTGAGCTGTGACTCATGAAAGCTCCTACCCTGAGAGAAACATTGTTAGTCTTTAAGGTGCTGCTGGACTCTTGCTCCCTTTCACTAATAAGGAATGAAAGCTGTACTTTAACAGAGCTTCACTGTGCAGATATCAGTGATGGAAGCTTTTTTCAGAATGCTGAGCTAAAAGCAAGAACCTGTTTGCTGTGGCAGTTGAAACAAACAGTTCATTTTTTTAAATTAAATTTTTTAATACTACATCAAAAATACCAAAACCAAGCAGAGTGTAAACACCAAACAGTAAACACTTTGCTTTAAAAATTCTAGCTATATTGAAGTCTGAATCCAAAAGCACTTAAAAAAAAAAGTTTGTAATACTGGAGTATGTTATACTGTTTTATATTCAGAAGCATACCGTTATAACAATTCTCTTTTAAATTATTACATGTTGAAATTTTAATTGAATTTTTCCATAAATACTCCCAAGATGACATAGATATTTCTTTATTCATATTAATTGCTCACTTAATCATTTGTTCTTTTACCGTTTCATCCTCAGCATACCACTTTAACAATACTTTATATATTTTAGATATCACCTTATTACCTTTTTGCAACCACACAAATTCAATTTCGTTAGGTTCGTTCCTGAAACCATATTCCCTTTTATCAGACTTAAAAAGATCATATATCTGCCAATACTGTAACCAATCATAATCATAGCTTAATTCTCCCTTTTCTTTAATTTCCACCGTACTCCCCTCAATTTTCAATATATCTTTATATTGTATCCAATCAAGTCCCTTAGCGTTTGAATGTGGCTTAATAGCTTCAGCCGGAACTATCCAAAGAGGTCTCATTCCCCCCCAAAACCTCTTATATCTTATCCATGTGTCAAATAACAATCTTCTTATATAATGGTGTTTGAAAAATTTATCAATCTTCTCTTTTCCATACCATAAGTACGCATGCCATCCAAATTTGTGGTCATGCCCTCCCAGCATTAACAGTTTTTTATTGTTCAAAGTAATCCACTGTTCTAACCAAGTTAGACATACCACATCATGGTAAAGTTTAAAGTTCGGCAGTTGAAATCCTACTCTCTCCTTTGTATCACACAAAATCTTCATTTTGATCCTGTGTTTTTTTTCCACCCCAGACAAATTTCGATACTTCCTTCTGCCAAACATTTAAAACTTTTGACTCTCTCACAATTCGAATCGTCTGGAATAAGAACATTAAACGAGGTAAAACATTCATTTTAATCACTGATATTCTTCCCATCAATGATAAATTTAGAGTGTTCCATTTTTCCATGTCCAGCTGTATTGATTTCCAAAGTTTTTCATAATTGTTCTTTAAAAGATCTATATTCTTCATTGTCAACTCAATCCCTAAATATTTGTTTTTCTTTACTACACATTGTATTAATTCTTGTACTTCTTGTTTTTTCTTTATTACATTTTTACACAGCACCTTTGATTTCTTCTTATTGATATAAAATCCTGCCAAGTCTCCGAAGTCTTTTATTCTTGTCATTAACAACGACAGAGTTTTAAGTGGATCTTCAACCACAAACATTACATCGTCTGCAAATGCTCTGTATTTATATGAGAAGCCCTTAATTGTAATACCTTTAATTACTTTATCTTCTCTTATTTTTCTTAACAATACTTCTAATATCCAAATAAACAACAGTGGAGATAATGGACAACCTTGTCTTGTCCCCTTTTGAACTTTAAACTATTCTGTCATCTCTGTATTTATGTTTATCGATGCTTTTTGGTCCGAGTAGATAGCCTTTATAATTTTTAAAAAGGACTGTCCATCATCTATCTTCTCCATAACCTGAAACATAAAGTCCCAGTTTAGATTGTCAAATGCTTTTTCGGCATCTACAAAGAAAAAGGCTACCTCCTTCTCTGGATGTTTGTCATAATATTCAATTGAATCAATTACCATTCTTAAATTGTCTCTAATTTGTCTTCCCGGTAAAAAACCCGCCTGTTCTTCGTTAATTACCTCTTTTAGGTAATTTTTTAGTCTTTCTGATATCACTTTGGCAAACAGTTTATAGTCATTGTTCAGAAGAGAAATGGGCCTATAATTCTTAACATCCGTTAAATCTTGTCCTTCTTTCAGTATTAATGAAATATTAGCTTCTTTCCATGAATCTGGAATCAATCCTGTCTCCCTTATTTCATTTGTCAAATGTTCAAGAATCAGAGTCAGCTCCTCTTTGAATATTTTAATAAAACTTTGTTGTAAATCCATCTGGTCCTGGAGCTTTCCCCGACTTTGCTTCTTCTATTGCTTTATATATTTCCTCTTTCTGGATTGGATTGTTCAACAATTGTGTTCCGTCTTCGTTGACCCTTGGCAGATTCATTTTCTCCAAATGCTCTTTCATTTTATTTTGATCCATCTTTTGGCTCTGAAATAATTTTGCGTAATACTTTAAAAAAGCCCTCCTTATACCCTTATTGTCCACAATTTCTTTTCCTCCTTCTTTTATTTTACTTATTATTCTCCTTTCTCTTCTGTTTTTCAGTTGCCATGCCATCTTACAAAGGAATTTCACAGGGAGATTAGAGACTGCTGAATTGCAACTGATAATGAAGCTCAAGACAATGCAAACTCCTGGACTGTATTGAGACCTAGGTTGTTCCTCTCATTAACAATGTCTGCTATTGCCATTTGGCATCTGAAATCACTTCACTCTCCAAGATATAAGGACAGATGGACTCCCATTCTAGCTGTATCTGAAGAAGTTAGCAGTGACTCATGACAGAAACTTTGTTAGTCTTTAAGGTGCTGCTGGATTCTCGATCCCTTTCACTAATAAGGAATGCAAGCTGTATTGTTAGGTTTCTTCTCCCATCTGTTAGAAATGGAAAAGGGGATCCATATCTCTCTCTCTGGTGTGCTCTCTTTAGCTGGAAGTAAACTTTGATGGGCACTGACTCACTCTCTCTCTCTCTCTCTCTCTCTCTCTCTCTCTCTCTCTCTCTCTCTCTCTCTCTCTCTCTCTCGCACCCTCTGCCTTCCTCTTCCCTTTCCTCTCTCCCTTGACCCCCTCCTACCCTCACTCTAAACTCCCAACTCTTGGTGTGGGCAGCCAAAGTCTCCTCTTTGGTTCAGGACACGACCCCCAGCCCCTCATTTTTCCTGAGGCTCACTCCGTCTTGCCCAGGACAGGTAAAGTATTCAGCGAGACATCCCCCTCCCTTCCCAGAGGAGGAGGGGGAGGAGCCCTCAGCCAATCAAAGGAAGGCTTTCTTTCTCTCCTCTCCCAAGCGAGAAATAGGAGAGGCTTGGGAAGGAGCTGCAACTCCAGAAGCAAGAAGGAGGAAGCAGCACAGAGCAAGCTGCTGTTGGACTGGATTGCAGGAAAGTTTTGAATGCAGTATTAGCTGGCACTGGTTGCCCTGGGGGAGGCTCAGTCTCCGCTGGAAATTTTTTTTGGGCCCAACCCCCGAGCCCCCCCGTACTTTATGCTTATGATTCAAACCCCACATTTGTCCAGGTACTGGTCCTCAGTTTCATTTTTAAAGTGATTATGCATTGGCTACTATTACTCATGAGCAAATGTACTTCTTGAGCTAAGCCAAGTCTCCTTTGTTGGGCTTCTTACAGGAATTTCAAACTCATTCTTCAAAACAAAACAAAAACCCTAGAATTTTTTCTTCCACATGCAATTTACATTATATTGTAGTCCCATGCTTCAAAATGAGGGATGCTCAAACACCTGCCAATTCAGCTCACTTCCTGTTTGCCAGTGGTGATCAGACAGCAAGTAATCAATGAGCTGTTTGGCTGTTCATAACCTGTTTCCAAGGAACAGACTACTTGCAGTCATCAAAAGCCAGAACCCAGCTTATGAAGGATCTGCTGGGAACTGGCTTCTGTACCCCAGCTGGGGAAAATTTGCTTTGCACCCAGCAAAGCCATGTTCATTTTCTTCTGCTTAGCTATAAGGCAAGGCTGTCTCAAGTCATTTTGCTGCCCCAAGTGGGTAGTATGGGAGGACAGCCTTTTGGTAACAGGTATGGTTCCCTCCACCTCTGACTTATGTTGATTTGAGGTTAGCAGTGGCAGCTAAGGTAGAAAAGCACCTCCTCCTATGCCATATCTTCTGGGTTCCAAGGGTCTGGAAAGCAGTTCCATAGCCAGTTACAGGGTTGCCAACTCTGGGTTGGGAAATACCTGTAGATTTGAGGGGTAGAGGCTGGGGAGGGCAGGGTTTGGGGTGTGGAGGGACCTCAGCAGGGTATAATGCCATAGAGTCCACTGCCCAAGATAGCCATTGTAATACCTGGGAAATTTTCTGTAGGGGAAATCATGTGCTGTGGCTGGGAGACATGGTGATTTCTGGGATATCTCCAGGCCCCACAGGGAGATTGGCAACTCCAGTGACCATTTAAAGGGAGGATTGGGATATGTGTTTTGGCAACTCCAGTGACCATTTAAGGGAAAATTGGGATATGTATTTTACCTCAGGACACATTAAATGACTTGCAACAGCAAATTGTTTAGAATGTTAGCGGCAAAGGCCAATCAGACCACATATGCAAATGACCTCTGTGTTCCAACTGGCTATTGGGGGGAGAGGAGCAGCAAACTGTTTAGAATATTGGAGGCGAGACTCAGGCAACACAGCTAGTGGATAGGGACAGCTTCTGAGTGACAGATCAGGGAGCGAACTGACTTGGGAGCTTGTGGAGTGTTCAAGAGAGTCCATGACCAAAACAGAATTATATATAAGGAGAGATTATATTCAGCCTATCCTCTTTGATGCATTCCTCATCATCTATCAATAAGGATATTATCCAGTAATTAAATATCAATTTCCTGCAAAGTAGATGTCAAAGACTCAAAAACAGTACAGCTAAGAAAAAGAGAAGAAGATGCAATTCATTGCAGGATGAACCTTAAATGAAGCTGACTAGGGCTAAGCCAAGAGAATGTTTTGATCTTCTGTTTTGCACTGAGGCTTTCACGTCAAACAGCCCTCAGGAAGTGATTGCACAAGGTACACACATCAAAGTCAAGTAAAATAATATAATGGATCTGTCCAGCAGTGATGATGAGGACTGGAATCCAAGGCTTGAGCTATGTGAAGAAAAGTATTTCTGAGTCACAAAATGACAATGTTGGCGACATATCAGAGAAGGAATACAGGGCCCCACAGAGAAGAAAGTGCACTCGAAGGGGTACTTAGAGGCCACAAAGGCAAACAAACTAGAGTACAGAAAAAACAGCAGCTCTTATAGATATGGGTCTGAAGTGCCAGGACTCCTTTGGATAGGAAACATGTTGATGCCTCTGAAATTATTTTTGTGGAGAAACCTCATAGTCATCATCATGCTTGCTATCCCAGGGAGTCCTGATGCTGTGACATCCTCTGTGGGACATACAAGTAGAACTAATGATGATAATGATAGTAATGGTTATTTGAGAGCAGGCAGCATTGATTATAGATTTCCCCTCCAGTAATTCTGATATTTATGCCATATATTATGATCTGTTTCCTTTTCCACATTTTGACTAACGACTCATCTGAGGCAACAAGGCTGATGACATATCAACAAGCAACAGAAGAATGTGCTGTTCAAAGATACTCCCAGACTCGTGGTCTTTGAATTAAACTTGTGAAAATGTAGCTGTTGGAGCATTTGTTGCTCTATACGTTGAGGCCGGGTTTCAAAGAACCATGGCTCTAGTCCTGTGATCTTAAAGCAAACTCCTAAAGGATTTCTTCTGTGCTGCACAGCAAGCTGTTTTTAATCTGAGGGAGATTTTCAAAAGCAGTTTATAACTGGGCATGGTGGACTGCTGTTCAAAGGGAAATAAAGTAAAACACACACACACACAAAATATGCCCAATTCCCTTGGTGCAACTAAAGCAGCTCTTTGTCAGAGTAACACTGCTGGTAAATACCATATTTACATGAAAGGAAGGTGAACTTTCTTACTTTCTTGAATTTGCAAAAAAGTGGTATCTTGAATTCAAGTATATACTTATGGGGCATTCTCATCTCTCACCGTAAGGCCTTCTGCATAAGCCACAGAGGCAGGGAGGAGCACTTCCCCCCTCACTGGGTTGCTTGAGTCTGGCAAGCCATTCGTTGGGTGCCTCCCTCTCTCCACCTCTGTAGTAGGCATGGAGAGAGAGAGAGATGAGCGTGTCACCCTCATAGCTGGTTGGCTTGCAGCTTGACAAGCCTCCTTCTTCCTCCATGGTAGCCACAGAAGGAAAGAGAGGAGCATGCTGCCTCTCTCACCAGGCTTTCTGTGCTTCTGGGGGGCAATCTCCTTTCTGTGTTCCTACACCTTCTGGTTCATTCATCCAGAAGGTATGGGGATGGAGAGTGGAGCATCTTGAACTGAAGGATACTCTCCCCCTTGCCTTCTCTCTCTTTTTTTTTGGGGGGGGGAATCCTTTCTAGTAAATATGGTAGTTGGCCATATAGCACCATTACATTTTAAAAACCAACCTGGGTTATTATTAGTGATGGCTACAGACATTGTATGTTCTTCGCTACTAATTTTTATTGGATTCTTAAATATAATGGCACTAGCTTGGATCCAGTACTTATTGCTTTGTTTTCAACGAGAAATACATTTTCACACAAACTTTCCCTTCCTTCAGCTGGGATAACACCCCCCCCCCCATGGCTTCCAATGGGCCTTCAAGCCTCTCCCGGTGTTGTGTATACAGACTGACCAAGCGAGGCATGCCCGGGCTTGCCCCAAAGACCTAAACCGAAAGACAATGGGCCAGTAGGATCCTAGCCAGGCCCAATGAAAGGGCTAGGTCTCTTGGTTACTGTAAATAGCCTATCGGGAGTGGGGGGGTGTTCTGGTGGTGGGTTTCTGAAGGAATATAAGCCGGCCTGTGAGCAGGCCAAGGTGTCTTGTTCCTGACTAAATAAAGTATGCTTAGCTGAAATCACTCTCCGTATGCATACTTTTCACCCAGTTTCCAATGGGCAATCCTGTCATTCCTTTTAGTACATCCCCCTTGGGGTGGCAGCAGCCAGACGCTCTGTTCCTCCTCTCAGCTTTGTTCCCAGGAACACCAAGCTCCAGCCCGGGGAGGCCCGCCTCCCCTGCTTCTGCTCCTGTGCTCACAAGGCACTGGCTTGGCTTCTGCCTTGCTGGGAAGCAAAGGGGGGGAGGGCAGGGAGGGCAGGACAAATTTGGGGTATGGCATTGCCAATTGTCAGCCCGCCCCCCGGCTATGGGCCTGAGTTAGGGTCCCTGTTGTAAAGTAAATGTTCCCTTGCTCGAAAGCCAGTCGAATCTATTTCATCTCCGTTTCAAAGCTGAAGAGCCAGCACTGTCCGAAGACGTTTCCGTGGTCATGTGGCCGGCATGACTAAACACCAAGGTGCACGGAACGCTGTTACCTTCCCACCAAAGCGGTACCTATTTATCTACTTGCAATTTCTTGCTTTCGAACTGCTAGGTTGGCAGGAGCTGGAACTAGAGACGGGAGCTCACTCCGTCATGAGGCAACTCGGGTCTCGAACTGCTGAACTACCGACCTTCCACAGCCTGCAGTTCAGTGTCTTAACCACTTGAGCCACCGCAGCTCCCTGTTGTACAGACCATTAAAATCCCTTTTTGCAAAGTAGGTGCAGCAAGTTGGTGATAACTTTTTCCTCTGTCTTTCCTCACAATTGGATTTGTAAGGCAAACAAACAGTGGGAGGGTGTTTATTTTTAAACAGGAATGTTGACTTGTGCTAAACCAGGATTAGCACATGAACCCTGCATGAGCCTCCTGCCAGTATTTAAGGTAATTCACAAACCCAAACAAGGACCCACGGTAAGTAGGAAAACCAACATACAACAAATACCGTGCACAGATGATTATAACATATCATAAATTATTTTATATTTTCTGAAAAATATTTTTACAATAATTTGTACATATATCATAAATCCTCTTAATCAAAAATATCAAAAATCATCTCCAAGAATCCCAAAAGCTATTGTACAACCTTTAATAATAGTCCTCCTCTATTAAATAAAGTTTCAAGAGGGAGGACTCCTTAAAGTCTCTTTGTAACATGTGCTCGTGTCTTCCTCCAACAGAGGTCCAGATATTCTTCTGTTTCCAAATCTTCCTCAGGGAGTTCAACAATAATTTTCAGCACAAGGTTGCCACATACCAAAGTTTTAATCCAAAGTTCTCTTCAATGAACGCTGCAAAAATTTTTTTTTGATGAGCTACAAGCCTCCTCCAAAGTAAAAAGCACGTCCATTCTTAATTATGCAGGAGTTAGGAAACAACAAAAACATTATATGATAAGACTGGCTTTGTAGCAAAAAGATCATATTTCAATATGTTTTATATTTCTTCAGTGAACCTCTGGGTTGCAGCTCTGCTGGTGCTAAGGGTGAAAGAGTCACTTAAAATAGACAGGACATTCCTAATGCCTTCACAGGGATATGGCAAGGTGCTATCTTTTTCAGCAGTGACGCCATGTGCTACTAGGATTCCTATGCACTTCACTTTACCCCTCTAATATAATCCATTTCCCTTTTTCTTCCATGTACTTTTCTGTAGTGCAGACTTTACTGTACTGAATTTCCTGTACTAAACAGAATTTCAGAATACAGAATGTCCTGTACTAAATAGGCCTAGATGTGGAAGGGAATCGATGAGCTATTCAGATGACCCCAGTTGTTATTCTACTGTCTCTATTTTTAGCAATACTCTTAAGAATTTAATAGTAATAACAACAGCAGCAGCAGTAGTTCATCACCGTAAGCACCTTCAATGGTAATTTCTTGTTCTTGCTTAATTTCAGTCTGCATTATTTTAACCCAGGAGCCACAGCAAAGGTGGAACAGGAAAGTGATGCAACATGCAATTTTTAAGGACTTTTAACCACTGGGTATGCCATCAATGGCTCCTGACTGCAGTTCTTCTCTCTTCTAATGTAGGTTCTACAGCCACAGGGGCAACAGCTGATCTCAGTGGTCAGTATGTTGTGCCTCCAATCTCTCCCACCCCAAACAAACACACAAATGCACTCTCAGGGAACGGCATGTGACTGCAGTGTTCATTCAAATGCACATGAGATGTTATATCCAATAGCTAACTGAAATACATAGTTAAATGCATATATTTGGGAGAAACAGCCCAAACGGTTCCAAGGAGAAGACCAAAGGAATGGGCTGCCTACATGCAGAGGAAGGACAATGGAATGGAGCCAGGTGGCTCTTCTCATTTCTAACTGCTTTACAGTATCTGCTAACTCTCTCCCTACCATGGCATTTCAAGAAATGAAATGGCATTTCAGTGGAATATTTTAAAGACACAAGGTGGCTCCTCTGGGTGAATTCATTGTCCACAGAAAACAACCAGCCCATGACAAGTCTCCAGAATCCATCCTGCCATTCCTTGGTTTTGCTGGGTGCCAAACAGTGTTCCCTCCAAGCTGAGTTAGTGTGAGCTAGCTCACAGTTTTCTAGCCTCTGGCTTACACCTTTTTATCTTAGCTCAGGAAGGATGGCTCCAGAGCAAACTAATTGATGCAGCAGCCAAATTGCTTGCTCACAACTTTAATGCCAGGAGCTCACCAAGTAGAATTTTTGCTCACAGGACTCCACAGCTTAGAGGGAGCCTTGGTACCAAACCTTTTTTCTGAAGGTGGTGACTGTAACATGTATGTTTACAGTTATCTTGGAGGAGGGGGACTGCCATACTCTCTTACAATACAGTGGTGAGATAGCATAATCTGCATAAAGATCGTTCCTCAAAATATTAATTTTGCAAAAAACAAACAAAACCAACCCCAAATTCTATAGCTGCAGTTTTAAATAGTGAATTTGGAAGAGTCATGCATGCAGAGAATTGGAGTTTCTTCTGCAATAGGGCTTGCTTAGTATGATAGAATTTAATAAGGCTGTGGAATGGCTACATCTCCTATTGTACATCTGATCGTTTGCTTGGATCTGATTGAATGTAATGGGAGATGGAGTTTTAGCAGAAAATTTGGGGGGCATTGGGAACTGCAACATGGACATATGAAGCTGCCTTGTACTGAATCAGAACACTGGTCCATCAGAGTCACTACTGTCTGCTCTGATTGGCAGCAGCTCTCCAAGGTCTCAGGAAGAGCTCCTTCACAACACCTACTATCTGGTCCTTCTGACTGGAGATGCCAGAGATTGAACCTGGGATCTTCTGCATGCCAAGCATATGTTCTGTTCCTGAGCTATGACCCCTCCTCTAGGAGCCACGGAGCTACTCTATTTAACTAGATAGATCATATAAAACAGATGAAAGAGTAGAATAGATGTCAGTTCATTGAGTTAAGTCCGACATTCATTTTTATGGGCAAGATAAAGTTCTAACAAGCTTTAATAAGATGCTTGTGCTGATAAAAGGGGAAATTTCATCTTAAATGTGTTTCTCAGTTTATCTAAATGCATATCAAGTGCCAATTTAGTATTTAAGCAATAATTTTTTTAAAAAAACTCAGTCATTATTAACAAGTGATAGTTTTTGACTTAATGACCTAGGGTAATGCCAATGGCAACTTACACTCCAAAAAACTGGTTGTTAACTTCATTAATGACCAATTTCTTCTGGATTATTGCTGTTATAAATGAAACTCAATGGCTTAGAAGAAAATTTGTGCTTTTTAAAGGAAGCGTGATGTGCTCAGAGGTTTCTCTGTGGGGTGCTTCCACATGAACAATTTTTTTGTTTAAGTATGAGTGCATTGAATCAGTGTGCTTTGCAACAACAAGATACATAGGGATCATGCCAGGGGACACATGGAGATCTTGTAGGACTGACACAGATGAAAAGACTAACAACTGTAGATAAGACTCCAAACATGATTTTAAAGAGGGGCATTTTTCAGGTTAGAGGGTGGAGGTGTGCAATCAACAGAAAACGATTTTAGTGGCTCCCGCAGATACCTGATTTATTCAACAAAATCAGGTATTACATTACAAAATACAGAATCAGGTATTACATTACAAAGTATGTAATATCACCACTGTCAACTGAAATCCACTACAATCCACTCCAGCATTTGTTGCCTACATCCTTTTTATTCCTGTAATTCTTTTTCTCAACAGTCTTTCAGAAGGGGATGCAACCGAATGGGAACTCCTGCAGATCCTCATGCAAATCATTCCAACTTACTCCCCACACAAATTAGTGTTATGTGCTGCACAATTGTGTCAGCTTGTATTTTACTTAAATAATGCAAAAGTGTTTGACACCAGTCAAATTCCATCACAGTGCAGAAACAAAACCAAGTTGGGTTTTCTGGCTTACATGAAAAGGGTTTTACATTCTTCTAGTGGTTGATAAATTCAAAGCAAAATGCATGCCAACAATGAAGAGCAATGCATTACTTCCCCCCAACTCCTTTCTCCCCCCACCTCCCACTGCATAACTACACTCCATAATATGCTATAACATTGGCAAGCAAAGCTCAGGGCTCTTTAAGAATAAGGCAAAGTTCATGAATAATGGTTGAATCAGGAAACTGATAATTAAATGAGACAACTGAATGCCAGTGGAGTCCCCAGTGGAAACTACTCTTCATTGGAGATCATTTCCACCTTTCATTTCCCCCCAGTTTTAGTACAATCTAGTAGTTCATTACTGCAGACAGACGCTTTTGAAAGCAGTATGATCATAGAAACATTTATAATTCTTCTCCTTTCACTATCCTTTTTCTTTTTAAGCTACATTTTGTATTTTACATTTTATAAGTCAGTATGCAATTGGGAGAACATTTGATACTACAGCAGCAAGATGTACATATTGCTTTGGTCCGTCTCTAATTGATATTCACACCCTGAGGTTAACTGAAATTAGCTTTACAACTTGTAGTATTATAAACAACAAACATCCACACACATGCAGTTCTATTCCATTAGATGAATCTCTTGTAGGATACTAGAATAAATGCTTAATCTATATAAAACAGATAAATCGAATTGCCATTAATTGCATCTTTCCCCTTAGCATTCCAGAACCCTGTGGATGATTGCCAATACTTTTCAAAAGAATATTTCAGAGTATTAATCCCTGAAAATGTGTTTCATCATTGCTTTGACCTCCCATTTTCTTTTAAGATATTCTGTGATAGTGAGAATTTATTAACTATATATTTAAGATGTTCATCACCTGTACTCTCAGTTTTAAACACAAGGTGCTCTCAGTTTAAAACACAAGACACAAGGTGGCTTACAGCAGGAGAAGAATAAAACAACCCACTGTTACAATCCAGTGAGGAAATGGAAGCAGTATACAACTGTTGCTCTGGCTGATTGTCAGTGAAAAGGGTCTTTGGAAGGATGACCTTGACATGTTTTAAGAAGGGAAGGGCCAGGAAACAGCTGGACAGGCATCTGTTGGAAGGAAACTTAGTTTCTCCCCTATTTCCTCCTGCACTAATTTTATATTTTCCTACAGCAGCAATTAGAATTCAGGCTGCAATCACTATGTCCATTGTCAATCACCTTGTGGCATTCTGCAGTGTTCAGCGGGCTTTAAACTTTCATTAAAAAATCAGTTAAGCAAAAGGAAATACCTACTGCAAATACACAACACACTTCTCAAAGCATGCCTGCACTGTTTTATTATTGGCTGGCTTTTTAAAAAGCAACCTGGTTGTGCAGTACTTCTTTTGGAGAGAACATGTGAAGGTGGAAACGAATGGAGTTGATGTGATTTCCTTTGCTCCACTCCTGACATCTTCCACTCTAATGTTAGCATTTTGCTGAGACATTGCTTTTTTCTCAAGCAATGTGTTTCCAGATCTCGAAAGCATTTACAGACCTAGATTTCTTCACAGAAATGTCAGACAAATCTTTGTCTCTCCCCTTCTTGTTTTGTAATCCAAAAGTGAAAGTTCTACCTTTGGATCTGCCAGAATATGGGTGGTCTGGTCCTGGCACTCTGGAAGCTTCTTGAGCTTGCAAGGCTCATGATACACAAACGGGTCCTGCACTGAGATGGCACAATGGGTTTATCACATTAGTTTGATGCAGGAAGCCATCTGAGCAAGGCCTACTACTAAATCACAGAAAACTATGGAAGTGGGTTAGGATCTCACCATGTTTTGAGACATTCCTAGTTCCTTCATTCCGACGTGGTTTTGCACCAGTACCTGTAGTCACATTTGTCTGCAGCTCTACAGATCTTTATTTACCTTAATGATGCCTGGTAGAAGAGTAATCATTAGACATGGAAAATGGGTGGGCAACAAAGCTGTGTATAAGCTCAGAAATATTTCTCTGCCGTTGGAAGCCCAAACGGGATCTAAAAGACCACATGAAAATCACTCCTGTCAATTAAAAACATCACAAATAGCATTTAAAAGTAGCATAATGTGGAATAACATTTAATTCCTATAACAATTGCTTAATAATTGCTTAGATTAAGAACAGTTGCTGTTCTAAGAGCTGTATAGCTGGGAGTTGAACCTGACTGGCTCTCTGGTATCACCCAATTCTCAGAACCAGGAGGATTCTGAGATGTGTGACAGTGTTCCAGACTGAACTGTATACCATTTCTTTCTCCTAGCAGAAGCCCTGGACATGCAGGAAGCAGAGAACTAATGTCAAATCAGCAGGGTTCCTCATTCGACCTCCAATGTTTCTTACATTAACATGCATTTTGGATTGTTCCCCAGTACAAGTCTGCTTCAAATCTCCCCAGACTTGCTAATGCAATAATTTGCTGTGTTTTGTCTCACAGGATCCAACCCATAGAGTTAATTGGAGAGCAGAAGTATAAGCATTTCCTTATGACAAAGCTAT
>NW_015173756.1:0-2086 GCF_001447785.1 Gekko japonicus
CCTCTTTCTCTACAAAATGACCCCTGCCCAAGATTATGGAACATCCTCCCCTGCGGAGGTGTGCCTGGCCTCCCTCGCTTTCGGTCTTCAGAAGGCAGTTGAAGATGGTTTTATTTAGAATTGCATTTGACTGATTTCGTTTCTTTTTTTATTTATTGACAGACCTAATTGGGGTTTTTTGAATTGTGACTTTCTACAGGCTTTCTTATACCTGCCAGTTTTATAGTGGAGGGGCTGTGGCTCAGTGACTGAGCCCCTGCTTGGTGTACAGAAGGCCGCAGGTTCAATCTCCCACGTCTCCAGTTAAAAGGATGGGGTTGTTTGTGATGTGAAAGGCCTCTGCCGGAGACCCCGGAGAGTCTGAATAGACCAGGGGTACTCAACCTTTTTTTATTTTTGAGCCTATGGGCACCTCTGGAATTCTGACTTAGAGCAGCGGACACAATAACAAAGCACGGCTGCCACAGGAGGTGGCACCAACTGGAAATGTCAGGGAGTGAGGTTATGTATCTAGCTCTTCTAGAAGGATGCCTTTTAATCGGCAGAGCCAACCAGAAGCCTCGCTGGGCAAAAGCCTCACCTAGCCCCGCCCACTCTCTCAAAAGCACTTGGTGTGCCAGGAAAGGAGTTGGCAGGTGCCATAGCAACCGTGGGCACCGTGTTGGAGACTCCTGGGGTACACCATACTGACTTTGATGGACCACAGGTCTGATTTAGTATACGGCAGCTTCATGCGTTTGTGTGCGTTGTGTTTTTTTGTAATGCTTTCTTTATGTTGTAAAAACCGTCTAAGGAAGTTTAGAAAGCTAATGCACGCCCAAAAGTTAAATGTTGTATGCACTGGAAATGTCATGTACCTTCCACTTTAGGTCCTAAGAGTGCAAATTGAATTGCCTTGTCAGGGACAAAATGCCATCGGTATGTAAGAGTCAACTGTAAACCACCCGGAGTTCCAGAAGGGGGAAAAGCAGTGAATAAATGTTTTAAATGAGGCAGCCCACTTTATAAACCCTGCCCTGAGAATGCACCCGTTTCAATTACGGCATTTAACAGTGAGATGTCATTGACAATGACCACCATTTAGGGTTAAAATTGGAAACCAAATTAGCAATTCCTATTTATTGTTTTCAGAGCTGAAGTGTACAGGGATGGTCTTTGGGGGTCAGTCCAACCAGCTTGCCTTCCAAATGTCAATGAAGCAAAATGGCTGAGGACATGGTTCCATTGTTTGTTGTTTTCCTACACAAGAAGTGAAGCTCCATCCAGTACTGCAGCATCTTTGGGACCTGGCAGAACGTTTCGACCCTGTCTTTCTCCCCAGGGGTGACCCAAAGTGGTTTCCATTGCTCTCCTCTCCTCCATTTCCCCCTCACAACAACTTTGTGAGGCAGGCTAGGCTGAGAGTATATGAGGAATTTCAGACAGACGATGAAATCCGGAAGAGGAACGGTTCCCAAACGGTTTCTGGTCTGTCATTTCAGACAAAACCATTTTAGAACCGGTTCCCTACCAGAATATATTTGTAATTTCAGACACAAACGCTTCTGTCCCGTTTAGGAAACGGGGCTGAAGCGTTTTACCTGTCAACCGCTTCCAAGTAGACTTCAGTTTCCTCTCCCGGTTCCGATGCACTTTTTCCCGCCGTTTTTCGCCCGCATAGGCGATCTCCAGCGTCTGTTTTAATGTTCGCTTTATAGCGCTATAGCGCTATAGCGGAACAGCAATATATCAACGCCATTGGAATGCCTAGAGTGTTTTGTTATAGTGCTATAGCAGAGTAAAAAACTAGTACTTACAATGTACTGGTTTCTGGAAAACATGGGGCAAGGACGGGCATCTGATCGCATTTCCACTGGAATCCTGTGGCATCCGGCGCCCGCCCATGTCCCCTTGCAAACCAGATTTTTTTTAAAAATCCCCACAGGATGCGCACAAATGATCATGCACATGCGCAAACTTCGGTGAGACAAACAAAAAATCCTGTTTGCCACAGGAGCGGCGCGGCTGCCGGTGTGAGCACACTGTGCTGCTTCTTTGCCACGCTGCGGACTAGCCGTCTGATCGACACCTAACGCCTAACCACGGG
>NW_015173756.1:2123-48951 GCF_001447785.1 Gekko japonicus
GTCTGCTCGGGGTGCCGCGCATTCCTTTGTTCCAGGGCACACAGCCACGCTCCCCCCCCCCCCGCATTTTTCGGCCCGTGTGACCGGGGCCATAGTATCCCTGCCGAATGGAAAGGGTTTCCTCCCTGGAAGTGCACGCAAACAAACAAGCCAAAAAATAACCCGGGCCCTACATCCTTTCCATGAAATACTTGAGCGCCCATTCTTACACTGACTTGAGGCTGTGGTCACACACACTAAATAATCCACTTTCAATCCCCTTTCAGTGCACTTTCCAACTGGATTTTTACTGTGTGAACTGGCATGATCCAGTTGGAAAGTGCATTGAAAGTAGATTATTTGGCGTGTGTGACCGCAGCCAGATAGGCCGGATATCTGAAGCCACTCCCTACTAGCTAGACTCCATGACCCTAGTAACACTGAGTTGACTGAAATCACATCTGAAACATTCATGAGAATGTCCCATGTCAGCCGTATGCGTCTCTCCAGACTGACAATCTCTTCCTCTGGAACACATATAGTTTCTCTACACATTGCCGCTAGGAGAATTCAGAAAGAGAAGGTAGAAGCAGGGCTATTTTTGGGCAGGAACGCACAGGAAGGGAGTTCCGGCTGGCTCCCGAGTTGGCCACGCCCAGCAGGAGCTCATTAGCATAACAGGACACACCCAACAGCAGAAACTCATTAGGATTGGCTACATTCGGGGTGTGTGGCCTAACATGCAAAGGGGTTCCTGCTACAAAATAAGCCCTGGCTTTTGACCACAAACAAGGTAAACAGAATAAGAAGCAAAAGGTGGGTGTGGCTGGATGACTACGCTTCTGGTAACATGGGGGTGTGGCCTAATGGGCTAATGACCTGTGCTATCAGGGGTTTGGCCTAATATGCTAATGAGTTTCTGGTGTTGGGTGTGGCCTATTATGCTAATGAGTTCTTGCTGGGCTTTTTCTACAAAAAAAGCCCTTGGTTGGAAGTATAACTGAAAGTGATAACTAGAAATACAAGCAGTTCATTTTTTGGATAACTTTTGGTTCTTGTTTACATGTGCCATGTATAGGGTGTTTGTTTGTTTTTAAAGTAGAACATAAAAATTAGTAAAGTAATTGCTTTTTATATAGACTCGAGTCTTGGAGAATTATAACAAACAAAGTAAAAGAAGATTGATTTACTTGGTGTTGGAATGTGATACTTGTAATGTGCTAATATTCCACTCTGTTTTCCTTTGATATTTTAAAAAGAACTTAGCATAGTTATGCTAACCGCTAAAGATTAATATGTTGGGGTTGTTTTTTTTTTGTGACTAGCCATTGCAATCAGCAAAAAGTCAACAATTATGAAATAGTAACTGGACCGAAAAATCTTGTTCTCAGGTTTAAAAACATAATTTTTCTTCTGTTGGCTTTTTATTGTCATCAAGGAAAGAGCTGGTTTTCTTCCTTAAAAATAATTCAGTTTGAACACAAGGATTTTCAGTGCAGGTAGAGGGGTATGGGATTGTGTCATTGGCACTCGCCCCGCCCACTCACTGGAAAAGACAACAATGCTTGGAAAAGACGAAGCCAGCAGGAAAACAGGAAGACCCAACACAAGAGACGTTCAGAGGCGGTTTGCCATTGCCTGCCTCTGCGTAGACACTCTGGACTTCCTTGGTGGTCTCCCATCCAGGTACTAACCAGCTTAGCTTCTGAAATCTGACACGATTGGGCTAGTCTGGGCCATGCAGATCAGGAGAAGACATCCAGCAGTGGTTTGCCACTTTCTACCTCTGCATAAGGAGCTGCGGTGGCTCAAGTGGTTAAGACGCTGAACTGCAAGCTGTGGAAGGTCGGTAGTTCAGCAGTTCGAGACCCGACCACGGAAACGTCTTCGGACAGCGCTGGCTTTTCGGCTTTGAAACGGAGATGAGCACTGCAACCCTAGAGTCGGATTCGACTGGCTTTCGAGCAAGGGAACCTTTACTTTTACCTTACCTCTGCATAGCCTTCCTTGGTACTCACAAGGGCCGACCCTGCTTAGCTTCTGATATCTGATTAAACTGGGCTTGCCTGAGTTTACCAAGCAGAAATTCAAGCCACGACAATGCCTCGTGAAAGGATTCATCATACTGCCTTTGCCATTCACTTTCCAGAAGGTTCCTCCCCACCCCACCCCCAAAAAACCTGGAAGGCTTTTTGTGATGGTTTCTAAAAAGCAAAGTTCTTTGCTTTGTGGAAGGGGGGGGGGAGAGTTCTTCAACTTAGTTTCTTAAAATCCAGATGTCATTTTTAAAAACCCTTTAAAATGTCGGTAATTGTATGGCTTTCCCCTCCCTCCCCTGGATTGTCTTTCATTGGTCGCCTCAGGGTAAAAAAATAAAAAATAAAATAAAAAGGAACACTTTTTGATGTGCGTGACAAGTGACAAAATGGAGATACAAAACAAAATTATAGGAGGAAGTTTCAAATCATGTGGAAATAACTTCTTTTGTAGAAATTATTTTGTATAGGACTTTTCTTTTTAAAAAATGATTCAATAACGCTCATAATAGTACACGTTAACTGCTTCAGTGACTTACGAATGTAAATGTAGTTCTTCTGAATGATACCAAGGGTCCCTCTGAAGTATTATGCTCTTTTCCACAGTGGCTGTTTATCAAAGCCGAAGAGCCAGCGCTGTCCGAAGACGTTTCCATGGTCACGTGGCCGGCATGACTAAACACCAAGGTGCACGGAATGCTGTTACCTTCCCACCGAAGTAGTACCTATTTATCTACTTGCAATTTCTTGCTTTCGAACGGCTAGGTTGGCAGGAGCTGGAACTAGAGACGGGAGCTCACTCCATCATGCGGCACACTCGGGTCTCGAACTGCTGAACTACCGACCTTCCACAGCCTGCAGTTCAGCGTCTTAACCACTTGAGCCACTGCAGCTCATATATATATGTTGTAATGTTGTAATGTTGTAATGTTGTAATGTTATTTATGTTGTAATGTTATTTTCCTGGTTTCTAAGACTCTTCTCATGTGGGACCTGTCGTTGATAGACTAAGCTTGGAAGATATGGTTTAAGGAAATAAGGGCTAGTCCCTATATTAAATGTAGCAACTCTTGAGAAGAGTCTTTAGAAAATAACATTACAACATAAAGAAGATTTATACACAATACCAGTTAAGTTGCTTCTGAGGAAGTTAAGAGACGAAACCAAGCATAAGCCGGCTGCTTTGTCAAGAAGCTCTACATTCTTTTGACTGTTAACAGCACATGTTTTGGAATTCCACTAGTATCTTCTGGCTGTTGGCAGCAATTGATATTTTGTTGTATTACCGTGTTATTGTATAACATTAAGATATTGTATGATTAGGTTGTATACCTTGTGAATATTTTGTATACTTAGATACTATAATCAAGTATAAAAGTAATTGTATTAGCATACATAACTAATGTTTAAGAGTGTATTATTGGACTGATATTGGCCCCAGTTCAATATCTATATGTGCCCCCTTGCCCAGATTGCCCGGAGGCATGGGCTGGGGTGCCATCAGTACGCTGACGACACCCAGTTCTATCTGATGTTGGGCGGCCTGTCAGACTCTAGTCCGGAAGATCTGGACCGGGCACTACAAGCCGTGGCTGGTTGGCTTAGACTGAGCCAGCTGAAGCAGAACCCGATGAAGACTGAGATCTATACGTGAGTCGGAGCGGGCTGGGAGGAGGGACCTGACTCCCGACCTTCGGTTGCGCGCCATTGATGCCAGCGCCGGAGGTTAGGAGTCTGGGAGTGCTCCTGGATTCCTCCTTAACAATGGAGGCCCAGGTGGCAACCACTGCCAGGTCAGCCTTTTACCATCTTCAACTGATCAGGCAGCTGGTTCCCTTCCTCAGCCGCGACAACCTGGCTACGGTGATCCATGTGACGGTCACCTCAAGACTAGACTACTGTAATGCTCTCTACATGGGGCTGCCCTTGTCGCAAATTTGGAAGCTGCAACTAGTGCAGAATGCCGCGGCCAGGCTGTTGATGGGTCTTCCCAGCTGGGAACACATCCAGCCTGTGCTGAAGGCGCTGCACTGGCTGCCAATAGCATACTGAATTCGCTTCAAGGTGCTGGTGCTTACCTTTAAAGCCCTATATTGCCAGGGTCCGACATACCTGCGGGACTACCTTTCCCCATATATACCCCAAAGAGCACTGAGGTCGGGGTCCCAGAACCGACTGGCCCTACCAGGCCCTAAGGATACCAGGCTCACCACTACTAGGGCCAGGGTCTTTTCGGTGGCGGCTCCACACTGGTGGAATGAGCTCCCGGAGGAGATCAGGGCCCTGCGGGATCTTATGCAGTTCCACAGGGCCTCCAAGATGGAGCTCTTCCACCAGGCTTTCAACTAGGAGCCGCCCCCACCCCAACCACCAATGAGCCGGCCCGTAGTACTAACATCTGGCCGCTACCACTATGCTCCGGAAGATCATTGAGCGAAACTGTCTGGTTGTATGGTAATTTCAGCACGTCGTCTTCTGCATTCAATGTATTAGCACTAGCACTGAGGTTTTGTTTTATCTTATTTTATTGAATTTTAAATTGTTTTTATGTGAATCTACGGTCATCTAAATGGAGCTGCGGTGGCTCAAGTGGTTAAGATGCTGAACTGCAGGCTGTGGAAGGTCCGTAGTTCAGCAGTTCGAGACCCGGGTGCCGCATGACGGAGTGAGCTCCCGTCTCTAGTTCCAGCTCCTGCCAACCTAGCAGTTCGAAAGCAAGAAATTGCAAGTAGATAAATAGGTACCGCTTCGGTAAGAGGGTACCAGCGTTCCGTGCGCCTCGGTGTCTAGTCATGCCAGCCACATGACCACGGAAACGTCTTCGGACAGCGCTGGCTCTTCTGCTTTGAAACGGAGATGAGCACTGCAACCCTAGAGTCGGACTCGACTGGCTTTCGAGCAAGGGAACCTTTACGGTCACCTACAGACCAATTATGTAAGCTGCCCTGAGCCCGCTTGTGGGTTAGGGTGGAGTATAAATTTAATAAATAAATACATAAATAAATTATACTCCATTTGAAGTCCCTCTCCTTCTCAATCCACCTACAGAACCTCCAGGTGTTTCCCAACCCGTAGCTGGCAACCCTTGGGCTCTTGCCAGGGCTTGCTTCAGAGGGAGAGCCCCAGTTTCAAACTCCACCACCACCACTACTCGAGAGCAAGACAGATTGCCATATTTTGCAAGCAAGGACCCTAAGAAGAAGGAAAAAGACTAAGATTTGTAAAACATCAAGACCTTCTGTGGTGATGTGGCCTTCCCAAGTAGGTACAGTTCCACAAATTAAGAGCCATTTTTGTTGGGCGTTAACAATTATTTCAGCGGACAAACATCCTTTCAAACCTAACTATGTTTTAATGACTTTTTAATTGGCAGTTTTGAGACTTCGCTAGACACGCATAAAATTGCACTCTTTAAAAAACAATTCCGCTAACCAACGGATGAAGAGGCTTCCCCCCCCCCATTTTAATTGTTCAGCTAATTTTATTTCTGTGTTTGAGATGGATTAGCTTTGGAGCGAATGGGAAAACAGCAGGCTCAGTCAGGGGTTCAAAAAAGATATTTTGACTCGGTTCAGTTCTGCAACATACCCACCGGACAAGCTGTTATTTTAAAAATTCTGAATTTAAAAAAAATGGTAAAATCCACGTGACTGCTCACAATCGGTGTGTGTAAGATAAATTATGTAGAAACGGACGAAACGAAAATATACCTCATGCTGTACGTCTGCAAATTCTGAAGTTTATATATTTAGTCCTTCATATTAGGCCCGTAAAATTTTACTGCTGAATAAACAAGAGTTTACGATGTGTGACATCTGTAAAATAACAAATACCCTGGGCTCTGGATGCTTTTGAAACCACAGCGTTATCAAAGGTGCAAATGTCTTCCATAAGCACCGTAATCAAGGCAAGGCAAGGGAATCTCACAGTATAATCTGGCCTAGTTGTAGGATGTTCAGCTCCAGGCTGTGAAATTCCTGTCGATTTGGGGGATGGATCCTGGGGAAGGTGGGACTTCGGGAAGGGCTGGACCTCAGTGGGTTATAATGCCACGGAGTCCACACTCCAAAGCAGCCACATTTTCCAGGGGACCTGACCTCCCATCATCCAGATATCATTTGCAATTCTGAGAGTTCCCCAGACCCTACCTGGAGATTGGGAAGCCTATGTAGTTCTCACTTGGGCTGGTAATCAAGTGCTTGGATGATACCACTGCACCAAAGTACTACATCATATCAGGGATCATTTCGTACCAAAAAAAAGGTGCAGGAGCTCATTAGCATAACTCACTAGCATAACTTATTTGCATATGCCACACCCCTTGACATCACTGGAAGTGAAGAAGCAGAAGAAGAGAAGAGATTGGATTTATACCCCGCCCTTCACTTGGAGTCTCAGAGCGGCTTACAGACTCCTTTCCCTTCCCCTCCCCACAACAGACACCCTGTGGGGTGGGTGGGGCTGAGAGAGCTCTGACATAAACTGCTCTTTCAGGGACAGCTGTGCCAGAGCTTGTGACTGACCCAAGGTCACACCAGCAGGTGCAAGTGGAGGAGTGGGGAATCGAGCCCGGTTCTCCCAGATTAGAGTCCACACACTTAACCACTACACCAAACTGGCTCTCCAGAAAGCAACACCCACCGCTCAGGCTCCACCCAAAAAATCTCCAGGTATTTCTCAACTCAGATTCAAACCGATAGGACCGCTCCTTACCAGCTGCGCCCTGTGTGGACTCAGACCCAGAAATGATTTAGCGAGGTGGCACTGCTGAACGTGTCTCCAATTGCACTTTACTCTTTTGTATTGCCATCGATAGTAATTGCACTTTACTCTTTTGTACCACCATCGATCTTAATGATTTTAATTGATGTATCTGTAATTTTATAAGATGTATATTGTTTTATCAGTTTTATGGGAGCCGCCCTGAGCCCGCCTTTGGCAGGGAGGGTGGGGTAAAAGTCAAATAAATAAATAAATTTATGTCACAGGCTGAGGTGCCAGTCAAAGGGAGTCCAGAACAAGCCAAGGTCAGGAGTCAAGAAGACAGTGCAAAGCCCAGGAACACAGATCCAAGTCCAAATCACTAACCAGAAATGTAGTGCCATCGATAGTAATTGCACTTTACTCTTTTGTACCACCATCGATCTTAATGATTTTAATTGATGTATCTGTAATTTTATAAGATGTATATTGTTTTATCAGTTTTATGGGAGCCGCCCTGAGCCCGCCTTTGGCAGGGAGGGTGGGGTAAAAGTCAAATAAATAAATAAATAAATTTAGGTCACAGGCTGAGGTGCCAGTCAAAGGGAGTCCAGAACAAGCCAAGGTCAGGAGTCAAGAAGACAGTGCAAAGCCCAGGAACACAGATCCAAGTCCAAATCACTAACCAGAAATGTAGTCCAAAGCCAAGCCGGGGTCAGGAGCCAGGAACACGGAGCCAAGTCCAAAGCCAGGGGGTCTGAGAGTCTAGGTGCAAGAGCCCAGCTGGAGTGGATGCAAGCAGCACAAAGCTGACTTGTTGCTTCCACGAAGGGTACTGCCCAGAGTGTGGCGTTAAATGCTGCTACCAATTAGCCAGCTGCACGATAACCCAGGCTCCTGTTAGAACTCTGGGCTGGCCGAGCGTCTTCCCTGTAGCCTGGCCTCTCTTCGCCTGGTTGCTAAGTTTTGCCGCGGTCGGTCCCTTAAACGAGTCACACGTGGGGGTGAGTCAGGAGGACTTTCAGCTTGCAGTTCTTCCTTCTTATCTGAGCCAGGTGTGAAGACTGCTGTTATAGGCACTTGCCAGCTATCCTCCTCTGCTGGTTCAGAGGGACCAGCTGTGATTCCTGCAGGCTCTGTCAGCTCATCCTCATCCATGCCCATGACACTTTACTCATGTCGTTTCATATTATGGGTCATTTTGAATCGGACTTAGACTTTCCTATGCAATATGCAGTTTGAATGTGACCTTATTGTTCTCCATCGGACTTCATTTGATTGGAACTTTATTGGATTTCATATAATTGGGGCATTCTAATATAACTTGTGAATTGTTTTTTGTTATTTTCTACAGTGTTCCTGTTTTGCTTTTGACCTTTTCCCGTGGTTCTCTCTGGTTGCCAACCCCCAGGTGGTGCCTGGAGATATGCTATTACAACTGATATCCTGGTGACAGAGGATCAGTTACCCTTGAGAAAATGACTGCTTTGGAGGGTGGACTTGGTGGCATTATGTTCCATGGCAGGCTCTCCCCTCCCCAAACCTCACCCTCCCCAGGCACCACCCCTAAAAGCTCCAGGTATTGCCCAATCTGAAGCTGGCAACCACACCGTTGGTTGTCTAAGCAAGCCAAGAGCCGTCCTTCACAGTGGAAATCAGCAGGTATAGCTCTTTGACTGTTAGGAGGCATCTGCATTAAAACTTTATGGTCCATTTAGTCCATCTCCCAAGGAGAGAGGAGAAACCATTTGCTTTCTCCGTCAAGTTCCTCAGGCCAGGAAACCCAGTGAGGACCCTGCCATATTGGTCTCAGACAGTAAAGTGATATATGTCAGATAAAAAAGGCTACAGCCTGTCCGAAGCCCAATTCCCTAATAAAACAGTAACGGGCTTCACCTGCTTAGCTCTCACTTCAATCACCTCCCCCATGAAATTTAAATGGCACATTTAGAGTGAGGAGGATACCGGCAAGAGAGATTAAAACAGATTTCCCACTGGTGGGTCCTCCATGACGCTTTGGAGAAAGTTGCCCTTCCCTCTGAAATGAATGGCTCCAGCAAACCCACCCAGTACATCTTCAAAAGCGCCACTTGAGTCAGGGAGTTATTTACTGCATTTGCCCTTTAGGATCTGTTATTTCGGTATTTCCATTTTGAAAAGTCAAAATGCCTCGGATCAATCAGTCAAAATTATGCCGGCCGCTTCGGCATCCAACCTTCTGTTGTTTTATAATGGGGACTGGGGTCTTATTTCAAGAAAGAGCCTGACAAATTTACAGCCACAGATGGAGAATTTACAGCGTTCATTGTGGCAAGAAGGGAAGAGAACTGAATTGAGGAAACGGGCAGGAGGCGACCGGAGGGCTCCCGGTGGGGCCTGCTGCTGATCTCAGATGTGCCGTGTCCATCATAATATCGCCGTAAAAGGCATTATGCTGGAAACGATCTAAATAAATGGGATAGGTGTTTGCTGGAGAAGCACAATGCAAGATCTCCCAGTGGTTAAAGTAGTGCTGAACTAAAGGCCCCTCAGCATGGGGTGGGGTGGGGAGGGGTTCTGTGTATATCCTTGCAACCAGGGGTCATTTCCTAGAAAAAGAGGTGCAGGAGCTCATTAGCATAACTCATTAGCATCACTTATTTGCATATGCCACACACCCCTGACATCACCGGAAGTGTGTCAGAAGGCAACACCCACCGCTCAGGCTCCACTGGACTGTTTTGGATTGCTAGCTATTGGGGGGGGGGGCGTGCAGATCTGTCCTCACAGAGGAGGGAGAGCTTGTACCTGACTAAAACTTGGTCTTAAAGGTGCCACTGGACTGTTTGGGGCCGGGGACCTCTGCAACTTACGTGGCTGCTTCTTGCTCTGACTGAGGGCTGCTTTGGTGAGCAGGGGGTGGGGCTTGTTGCATGTGCCCGCCCCCTGGGCTCTTTACAGCCGGAGCTACGCTCCCGTGCGCTCCTGCAGGAAATGACCCCTGTACCTTGGGGCAGGCTCCCTGGCAATGACTTGCCTGGTGGACACACCCTGGGCCCAGAAGCAGGACACAACTGGGCGGAGCAGAGGCCGCCGTGGCTTTCGTTAGAATGTCACCGGACCTATTGGCTTCATCAGCCCAGTGCTGCTAAAATCACTTACTTGGTCCATCTCCACTTCGTACAGAATCAGACCCCTGAAATTTGTGCTCGATATTACCGCGTAGCAGAATCATGTGATCAAGGCGAAGCTCGAGAGGGCTCGCACCTCTTGGTTTGCTATTGCAGCAAAACAACACCCCCAACACTACAGTGTGCTTAGACTCACCCTCAGACTCACCCTGGGATAGAGAGCTGGTTATCTACCCCCCCCACTCACTACTATCTTCAGCCTTCTGCTACTAGCAACACAGATAAAATGCAAGAGGGAGAGTCAACGCTGCAAGGTTCAAGATATGAGACCAGTGTTCCCTCTAAGCTGAGTTAGTGTGAGTTAGCTCACAGTTTTTTAGCCTCTGGCTCACACATTTTGGTCTCAGCTCAGGAAGGAGGGCACCAGAGCAAACTGATTTATGCAGTAGCGAAATCGCTCGCTCACAACTTTAACGCCAGTAGCTCACAAAGTAGAATTTTTGCTCACCAGACTCCACAGCTTAGAGGGAACATTGAACATAAGAACATAAGAACATAAGAGACGCCAATGTTGGATCAGGCCAAAGGCCCATCCAGTCCAACACTCTGTGTCACACAGTGGCCAGAAATACCAGTGCCATCAGGAGGTCCAGCAGTGGGGCCAGGACATTAGAAGCCCTCCCACTGTTGACGCCCCCCCAAGCACCAAGAAGACAGAGCATCACTTGCCCCAGAGCCCCTAGCTATACCTTGTGGCTAATAGCCACTGATGGACCTCTGCTCCATATGCTTATCTAATTCCCTTTTGAAGCCGTCCATGCTTGTAGCACCCACCACTTCCTGTGGCAGTGAATTCCATGTGTTAATCACTCTTTGGGTGAAGAAATACTTCCTTTTATCCGTTCTAACCCGACCGCTCTGCAGTTTCATGGAGTGCCCACGAGTTCTTGTATTGTGAGAAAGGGAGAAAAGTACCTCTTTCTCTACCTGCTCTTTCCCATGCATAATCTTATAAACCTCGATCATGTCACCCCTCAGTCGTCTTTTCTCCAAGCTAAAGAGCCCTAAGCGCTTTAACCTTTCCTCATAGGGAAAGTGTTCCAACCCTTTTATCATTCGAGTTGCCCTTTTCTGCACTTTTTCCAAAGCTATAATATCCTTTTTAAGGTGTGGTGCCCAGAACTGCACACAGTATTCCAAATGAGGTCTCACCATTGATTTATATAGGGGCATTATTATATTGGCTGATCTGTTTTCAATACCCTTCCTAATAATCCCCAGCATAGCATTGGCCTTCTTTATTGCAGTCACACACTGTCTCGACATTTTCAGTGAGTTATCCACTACAACTCCAAGATCTCTCTCTTGCTCAGTCTCTGCCAGTTCAGACCCCATCAATGTGTATTTATATTTAGGATTTTTGGCTCCAATGTGCATCACCTTGCACTTGGCCACATTGAACCCCATTTGCCATGTTGACGCCCACTCGCCCATCCTTGACAGATCCCCTTGGAGTGCCTCACAATCCTCACTGGTTTTCACCACCCTGAACAACTTTGTATCATCCGCAAATTTAGCCACTTCACTGCTTACTCCCATCTCCAAATCATTAATGAACAAGTTAAAAAGCAGTGGACCAAGTACTGATCCCTGCGGTACCCCACTGCTTACCACCCTCCACTGAGAAAATTGCCCACCTACACTCACTCTCTGTTTTCTATGAACTAGCCAGTTTTTGATCCATAAAAGGACTTGTCCTTCTATCCCATGATTTTTGAGCTTACTTAGGAGCCTTTGATGAGGAACTTTATCAAAAGCTTTCTGGAAGTCAAGGTAAATAATATCTATTGGATCCCCCTTGTCCACATGTTTGTTCACCCCCTCAAAGAACACTAACAGGTTAGTGAGACAAGATCTTCCCTTACAGAAACCGTGCTGAGTCTGCCTCAATAGGTTTTGTTCATCTATGTGCCTACTAATTCTTTCCTTAATAATGGTTTCCACCAATTTACCCGGTATCGACGTCAGACTGACTGGCCTGTAATTTCCCGGATCTCCTCTGGAACCCTTTTTAAAGATGGGAGTGACATTAGCTACCTTCCAATCCTCAGGAATGGAGGCAGATTTTAAGGAAAGATTACATATCTTTGTCAGGAGATCTACAAGTTCACATTTGAGTTCTTTCAGAACTCTCGGATGTATGCCATCTGGGCCTGGTGATTTTTCAGTTTTTAAGTTGTCTATCAGTTTTAGGACCTCCTCTCTCATCACCTCAATCTGACTCAGGTCTTCCAACACCCCTCCTGAAATCAGTGGTTCTGGAGTGGGCAAGCACTTCTCATCTTCCACAGTGAAGACGGAGGCAAAAAATGCATTTAGCTTCTCAGCCATTTCCCTATCATCCTTCAATACTCCTTTTACCCCTTGGTCGTCCAAGGGCCCCACTGCCTCCCTGGCTGGTTTCCTGTTTCTAATGTATTTGAAGAAAGTTTTATTGTTGGTTTTTACGTTTTTTGCTATATGCTCCTCATATTCCCTTTTTGCCTGCCTGACCTCAGACTTGCATTTTATTTGCCATAGCCTGTGTTCCGTTTTATCAGCCTGAGACAGCTGTCCTTTATACTTTATACTTACTGCAATGTCCCAACAGCAGAACTATCAATGCCCAGGCTAGCCCAGCCTGACTAACGCATGCAGACTGTTATCCCGGTGTAACCAGAGGATACAGTTTTTAGAGACACCACTGCTACTAGGTATCGCTCCCATCTAAATTTATCAACTCATATTTCAGAGGATTTCCTGTCAGTGCCCAAGCGTGAATCCTCTGGACCGACTGGAAACTTTTTCACCACAAGCCCCCGAACACACGACCCCTTCCCATTCATATGATCTCATGAGTGTTGGGGGGAAAATCCTATTTCATTTCTGGAATGAGATAAATAGACCGTATCATGGCTAATAGGCATGCAGGCCCTGGTAAAGTGCACCAATTCCCTGCTGCCCATACCCGAGCCCTGTTGCGGAGATGGATTTGTTTCAAACTCTTCTTAGGAGCACAGCGTTACGAGCCAGTCTGACATCACCATTTCCAGGGAACTAGCCGACACCTCGGGCATGTTAGCAGCACAGAACATAAACAAAATCCTAGGACAGTAATAAAACTAATCACCCCTCTCCCCAAGGACAGAACAGTAAAAAATGTTTTTTGCTTATATAAAAATATTCTTAGATGTGTTTCCCCTCCAGCGCTTTCAATATACTACAATGGACGTCTGTGTCATTTCCAAACCTTGCTGCTTTTCTGATGCTTCAACATGAGCTTGCAGGGTACTTTGGTTCTGTAATACTTACCACTAATTTACTATCGGTGGAATGACGGCTGCTTTGCTTTCCGTCTTTCATGACCGCTACAGGCCTTTGGTATCCCCTCCTGAAATGCACTCAGCTTTTGATATGTATCATTCTGATCATACATTCACTTTTGTACATCCAGTGCTACTCTTGGGCAGATCAGCATTCATACACAATATATTTGGACAAGTATGACCGAGGCCACAGAATGGGTCGATGGGGATTTATTTTGTTTATTTTTTTTATTTATGACCCCCATATGAGAATCATAGAATGCATAATCATAGAATCATAGAATGTTAAGAGTTGGAAGGGACCTTGCAGGTCATCTAGTCCAACCCTCTGCACTCTGCAGGAGCATAGCCAAAAAATAGCCCTAAATACCTACAACATACCCGAAAGATGGTCGTCCAGCCTCCGCTTGAAAACGTCCAATGTGCAAATGCATCTTGCGCGGGGAGACAAAACATTTCTCATCAGCAGTAGCTCATTGGAAATAACGAGTCTGTCTGCCAGGGGTCCCTAACACGGCGCCCACGGGCGCCACGGTGCCTGCACAGGGCTCAGGAAGGCAAGATGGCCGCCACACTTTCCGACCCACAGGGCAGCCAGTCCAGCTTTGCAGCAATCTCCCTCAAAGCATTACAGAAAAGCAGGTATGAGAAATACTGCAGGAAACACAAGGAAAACCCAGGTGGGGCACAAAAGTATCACAATGCTTTGGGGGAAGTGGGAAAAACCTGCTTCCTGACAGCAACGAAAATGAGCCTAATAATGCATCTTCACTAATATCACTAACATCTTCCCAACAGGGTTGCCAAATCAGTCTTCGCCGGGAGCGGGGGGCTCCTGGCCGGAGCCGCGTGCACGTCACCCGGAAGTGACGTGGGCACGCTGGGCACGCTGGGGGCGGGGCCATGGCCATACAAGGGAAAACCATAAAGTTTCCCTTGTATGGCCGTGGCCCCGCGCCCAGCGTGCCCGGCGTGCCCACGTCACTTCCTAGTGACGCGCACGCTGGGGGCAGGGTTCCCCTGGGGCCCGATTCCGCCCCGGCCCGATTTGGCAGCCCTACTTCCCAATATCAGAACTGCATTTTTTTTTCTTCTGTAAAGACATTTATTGCATTCTCTACAGTTTAGTTTCATAACAAATGTAACCTGGACGGTTCGAATAAATGATCAAAACTTGGAGTATATACATGAATCATTATGTTTGCTAGAGGCCATGGATCTCTTGTAGTTTCGGCTGGAAGTGAGCTAAATACCGCCTGTCTGTCTGTCTGTCTGTCTGTCTGTCTGTCTGTCTGTCTGTCCTTCAAATCAGGAGCTGGAGAAAAATTGTTACTTCACCAATGACCCTTTGTCTACACATACACTGAAACTTCCATAGGAGAGAGAGGTTTGCACACTAATCATTAAAAACTTTCACGCTCGGCACAAGAAAACATTTTTACTCCCCTTGAAACATTTATTTTCCCAGCTGCAAAGTGACTTTATTAAGAGAGATAACGTTTCGTCTACTAAGTAACTTGGTAGTGCCTAGCAGAGCTCTAAGTGCAAAGATTATAAACTTGCACTATTCCTTCGGACAGAGCTGGAATGAAAATCGATATTGACTTCAAAAGATTTCCTGTTTCAAGCTCCTTAGCTCATATGAAAACTGGGTAGTTGTTGAACTGGGCTTGTTTAGCAGACTAGGCCAGTGTGTTGTAGCGGCTACAGCATCAGACTGGGCTCCACGAGAACCAGATTCAAATCTCTTCTCTGCCGTGGAAGCTTGCTGGGTGATCTTGGGCCAGTCACACTCATAGTTTGGCCCTCCTCACAAAGTTGCCTCAGGCTTAAACAGTAATTTAAATTGTACATTCAGGTGGACAGCCATGTTGGCTTGAAGCCACAGGACAAAGTTTGAGTCCAGGGGCACCTTTAAGACCAACAAAGTTTAATTCTGGGTATAAGCTTTTGCGTGCATGCACACTTAATCTGAAGAAGTGTACATGCACACGGAAGCATATACCCAGATATCTGAAGAAGTGTGCTTGCACACAAAAGCTTATACCCAGAATTAAACTGTATTTATTTATTTATTTATTTATTTATTTACATTTATATCCTGCCCTCCCCGCACGCGGGCTCAGGGCGGCTTACAGTAAAAAGGTAAAGGTAAAGGTTCCCTTGCTCGAAAGCCAGTCGAATTCGACTCTAGGGTTGCGGTGCTCATCTCCGTTTCAAAGCCGAAGAGCCAGCGCTGTCCGAAGACGTTTCCGTGGTCATGTGGCCGGCATGACTAAACACCAAGGCGCACGGAACGCTGTTACCTTCCCATCGAAGTGGTACCTATTTATCTACTTGCAATTTCTTGCTTTCGAACTGCTAGGCTTACAGTACACAGGCGTAAAACAACACCATAGTTACACAATCAAGGCACACAGTGCAATAAGAATACGGTTAAAACATTTTAAAAATAGTTAAATACAATGGGCAACTCCCAAGGGCAACAATGGGCAACTCCCAAGGATCCAGCGTGACTATTGCACATCCCATTAGGCAAAAAGGGGGGGGATACTATGGCCCGATGTTCAATAGCCAATCAACCTAGCCCAGCGGTCCTGCTTCGCAGGCCCCAATTGGTGGTGGTGGTGGCGGTGGCGGCGGCTCCTATTCGAAAGCCTGGCGGAAGAGCTCCGTCTTGCAGGCCCTGCGGAACTTTGTTGGTTTTAAAGATGTCACTGAACTCATACTTCAAGTTGTAGGAATTCTTTGATTATGTGAAACAGACTTCCCTGATACTTTTTAAATACCCAGGCCACAGCCACCAAAAACATTAGAAAGTTGCATCCCCCCCCCACATTAAACTGCCAGAACTTCTTGAGATTGTGGGAAAATATTTTTCAGTCTATTAGGAAAATCTATCTAGTATTGAAGTAATCCAGAACAAATGCTTAAGATGTATTCTAGCTCTCCCCAGGGGATCTCTGGCTGCCTTGATGAGAACTGAATCTGGCTTTCCCTCCTTTAGAGCTCGGGTACATTTGGCCATTATAAAATACTGGTTAAAGATAGAGTTGCCAACTTCCAGGTGATTGCTGGAGACCTCTTGCTATTACCAGGGGTCATTTCATATGAAAAGGGGTGCAGGAGCTCATTAGCATAACTCATTAGCATACCTTATTTGCATACGCCACACCCCCTGACATCACCAGAAGTGTGTCAGAAGGCAACACCCACCGCTCAGGCAGGCTCCACTGGACTCTTTTGGATTGCTAGCTATTGGCGGGGGGGGACGTGCAGATCTGCCCTCACAGAGGAAGGAGAGCTTGTACCTGAATAAAACTTGGTCTTAAAGGTGCCACTGGACTGTTTTGGATTGCTAGCTATGGAGGGACTCTGCAGGGGGGACATTCAGATCTGCCCTCACAGAGGAAGGAGAGCTTGTACCTGAAGGTGGGCCAGGGGGGGGCTCTGCAATTTACCTGGCTGCTTCTTGCTCCTCACGGCTGACTGAGGGCTGCTGGGAGCAGGGGGCGGGGCTTGTTGCATGTGCCCCCCCCTCGGGTCCTTACTGCCGGAGCTCCGCTCCTGTGCACTCCCGCAGGAAATTACCCCTGGCTATTACAACTGATCTCCAAGTAACTGATATCAATTCACAAGGAGCAAATGGGCCACTTTGGAAGATGGACTGTACAGCATTATAACCCACTGAAGTCCCTCCCCTTTCCTTCCCAAACCCCACCCTCCTCTGACTCCACACCCCAAATCTCCAGGTATTCCCAGCCTGGAGCTGCCAACTCTATAACCATCTGAAGCAATCACAAAATTATTTTTGCAGATTATTTTATCATGTATATCGGGGGTAGGAAAATACAAATGAACAGAAGAAATTGCAAGTGGTGGCAGTGTTCCCTCCGAGCTGAGTTAGTGTGCGCTAGCTCACAGTTTTTTAGCTTCTGGCTCACACGTTTTTGTCTCCGCTCAGGAAGGAGGGCTCCAGAGCAGACTAATTGATGCAGCAGCCAAATCGCTCGCTCACAACTTTTAATGCCAGTAGCTCACAGAGTAGAATTTTTGTTCACAGGACTCCACAGCTTGGAGGGAGCATTGAGGGGTGGTGAGTTGCACACCAGAACACTCTGTAAAAAGTCCCGAAAACAGAATAATTTATTAATTTTATTTCAGGAACGAGACTAGGTAATTCGGAATTCCAACATCCAGAGAGGAATTCAGATACAGAAATTTCTGGAAGCACTTCTGATTTTGATGCATGTCTCCTGCTTGGTTTTATTTAAGCTTTTTTTAAAAAAAAAAAGTTTAAGTGGTTTTATAAGGACTGCTTTCAGGCTTTGTATTTAACATGCTCTCAATCTTTCCTTCATTACAGCCCTGACAGAATCATTAATTTTAGTCAATCAGCCATTTAAGCAAAACAAGTCTCAGGTGACCTCCGAATAACATATAATCAACCAGGAACCCGTCACAACAGCCATTCCGAGGCTCTCCCAGAGAGGAAAATTAAACCAGCTATGTGTGGCTCCAGGCAAACGAAGCCGTAAATCTCTCCTTTTCCTGAACTCTTTGTACAGATGAAAGAGCCAGTGCCGCTCAGGATTACACAGAACAATTATGTGTTCTAAAAACTCCCGGCATCGAGCCTTCAGACAGCCCTAATCACTACCAATTAAATACATTCTTTGACATCCTGGAATAGCTGCTCCAATGCGCCTGGGCTCCCAGGGCCTGGTTGCAGGCAGTCAACCCCTCTGGAAAGGACCCACAGATTCTTTCTAAAGCCTTCCGTGTTAATATATGTTGACAATTCTGGCCCAGGGAAGGGTCAGCTCTTCTGAATGACCTGTCAATGCACAAGTCCACTTTTCCACCTTTAAATGCAGACAGGGAGATGGTAAGTAAAGGTAAAGGTTCTCTTGCTCGAAAGCCAGTCGGATCCGACTCTGGGGTTGCGGTGCTCATCTCCGTTTTAAAGCCGAAGAGCCAGCGCTGTCCGAAGACGTTTCCGTGGTCATGTGGCCGGCATGACTAAACACGAAGGCGCACGGAACGCTGTGACCTTCCCCCCCGAAGTGGTACCTATTTATCTACTTGCAATTTCTTGCTTTCGAACTTATATAGGGGTAAATTAAAGAGCTGTGGGTGAGTGCAGGAAATTTAGCCCCCCCCCCCTGTTTTTCCTGGTACTATGTAAAGATATTGTATTTGCATTGCATTATGATATGTATTGTTGTTCAGTTCCAGGAAAGTTTACATGCCTGAAGAAGATTTGCTCGAAACACGCAGGTTATGCCCGGGAGGCGTGTTGCTAGGCCTGCTTGCTAGCTGAGTCACCTCATGGGAAAATACATCTACTAGGCTTGCTGGCTAAGCTGAATCATCACAGTGAGAAATACAAGCTGCCTGCTCGCTTTACCTGATGGATCATCACTTGGGAAATGTACAATGGGTTGTTGCATTGCTTGGTACACATTACTGTACATTGGTATCTATCCTCCATCAGGAAGAAGACAGTTTATACTGGAGTGGGTTTCTGCGATTATGGACTCTTGGTGTTATGTAATTTAGTTTGAAAGTGTTTGAAATGTTGATGTTGTCGTTTGAAAGTGTTCACAATACACTAGAGTTGATGTTGTGTCTATACATCAAATATATTTAGCTATAAGTGCGTGTGAATATTGTGTGTATTATTTCAACACGGTGTTTTCTGTGTTTACCACACCTGAAGGTTGGCAACCTTACTTTATCCTCATAACCACACTGCGAATTCCATCAGGGAGTCCACAGCATATCAACAGAGTTCTTGCCTTCCACATGTAAGACCCCAGGTTGAGTGACCCAGGGCTCTACTGGTAGCAGGAGCTCCTTTGCATATTAGGCCACACACCTCTAGTGTAGCCAATCCTCCAAGAGCTTACAGAGCTCTTCTTACTGGGGTTACTGTAAGCTCTTGGAGGATTGGCTACACTAGGGGTGTGTGACCTAATATGCAAAGGAGCTCCTGCTACCAGTAGAGAAATCCCTAACACCTTTCCCCAAAACAGGGTAGCTAGGCAGGGGAAACACATTCATCACCTGGGAACTTGGAGATCTGCTGCCAGTTGGACTAGACAATGCTGAGAATAAACGGACAAATGGGTTGACAGTATGGGGTAGGTGCAGACGTTCATGAGGCCCTGAATTGCCTTCTCCCATACAAGACCTACCCATCTGCTTGGGTCATCTTTGAAGGCCCGGCTTCGGATGACCCCCACCATCTGAGGGTAGGCAGCCAGCAACCTGAGAAAAAACCTTGTCTTTCATGGTGACAAAACTTTGGAAATCCCTCCCCCGGGAAATCTGTCTATCTCCCCCTGCCTGTGTCTTCTACCAGTGGGTGAAGGGTTCTGTTGTTTGTTTGTTACATTAGGTATATTCCCAATAACTATTATTGGCTCTCCTCCTTGGTTTTGGTGATGCGTATCTATGGGTTTACATATTTTCTTTTCTTTTTTTTTATGCCCCCCGGAGGGGATTTTTTTATTGCATTTTTATTTACACTACAAACTATAACAGAAAACAGGGAAGGGGACTACATATAAGGATAAAGAAAAGATACCCACTACTGACTAAAAACCCAAGAGAGGAGGTAATCAAATCAGCTTAAACATACGTTATCACTTAATCACGCTAATCCCATTATGAACTAAGTCAAGTATTTGTTGTTGTTCAGTCGCACAGTCGAGTCCGACTCTTCGCGACCCCATGGACAAGATCTCGCCAGGCCCTCCTGTTTTCCGCCATCCTCTGAAGTCAAGTATAGTACTATCTTTTTCAATTCTTAGTTTTAACTGTTACAAGAGAGATCCCTAAGCATCTAGTTTTAAAAATTTCAAAAGCACAGTTCAGAGTCCTTCAATCTTCATTTCCCCCTTGCCCAGTCTCTTTTGCAGTTTGTAAGGACTTTTGGGGGCTGCTGCCCCTTTCTCTGATAGAGATTCTTCTCTGGAAGACCCCAAGTCCAGCTCACCACTGGACCTACTGTCCATCCCTTTTTTTCCTTCCTCCCCTGGCTCTCCCAGCTGGACTCTTAAAAATTCCTGTGCTTTCTGAACAGAGTCAATCTTTTCTTTTTTATCCTTAATTTTGAAGGTTACGCACTCAGGAGTTAGCCATCTGTATCTGATTGTATTTGTCTGAAGAAAAAGAATTAAATCTTTGTACTTTTTTCTCCTTTGCCTTATTTCAAATGGAATGTCTTTTAAAATTCTGATAGTGTTTTCTCCAACTTTCACGGGTGTGCCAGATGCCGCTTTCAGGATTGCATCCCTCACATACCTCTTTGAGAAACTTATCAATATTTCCCCAGGCAGATTATTTTTCTTTATATATCCAGAATATGACCTGTAGGCCACATCCATATCGCTTAGCAAAGATTCCGCCTTCATATCTGTCACTGGGGCCAGTAATTCACTCATCATTTCCTTCAGATTCTCAGGTTTACATGTTTTCAATGGAAATATTTGATATATTACTTTAAATGCTGTTTTACTGTTTTCATGTTTAACCATAGTTATATTATTAGTAACTTAAATTTACTGGTACTTAAAGTAATAGTTGGAGGGACAGTGGCATGATTGTAGCCCAATCTCGTCAGATCTTGGAAGCTAAGCAGGGTCAGTACTTGGAAGGGAGACTATCAAGGAAGACTCTGCAGAGGAAAGCGACGGGCAACCCACCTCTGCTTCTCATTTGCCCTGAAAGCCCCTTGCTGGGGTTGCCATAAGTTGGATGCAATCTGACAGTACTTTTCTCACAAACAAAAGTAAAAATTCGTTTGACTGCCTTTCCAGAACCTAACATTTACTCCACACCTCTTATTCAGTTTTTCAGCGGAAGCAGAGTATAAAAGTTTTTCTTCAGGTTTGAAGCAGTTGTGTCTTTTCTTAATACCACTACCACTACTACTACTATCACTACTACTACCACCACCACTACCACCACCACCACTACTACTACCACTACTACTACTACTACTACTACTAATAATAATAATAATAATTTGCTACTGAAAACTTGAAATCACAAATCCTAGATTTTGTTCCCACTTTCCTTTAATGCGTAACAAGTGTACATGCTTGTTTGGAAAGTGCTGTTTCATATATTGGACCCAAAGGCCTTCAAGTACCATACAGTTTTTACACATTGCCTTGAGTTTTGTTAATGGCTTTGATATCCACTTTTATGGCTGAACCAGGAAATGTCAGATTTGTAGGCACTGACAGAATGTTTTTATTTATTTAACACATTTTTTAAGAATGGTAACAGGGGCTGTCCATGTGGACTCCATGTGCATGGGGTATACACTCGATTTGTACAGTGTACAGATTAAATAGAGGGGATCTAAAGCAGGAGTCGCCAACTTTTTTGATCCCATGGGCACCTTTGGAACTCTGACACAGCGCGGTGGGCACAGCCACAAAATGGTGGCCCCAGGAGATGGAGCCAAACACAAAATGGCCACTACAGGGGACAAACATGCACACACAGGAAGCCCAAGTGCAGGGGACCAGAGAAATAATTTCTTAAAATACACTAGGAAAGAGGAGTGAGAGAGAGAATAAAACCAACACTGTGGTGAGGACTACCACAGAAACGTTGTTTTATTCTGCACAGCCAGCCGGATCTCAAAGGGCCAATCAGAAACCTCGTGATGTAGGAGCCCCACCTGATGCCACCCACTTCCTAAAATCACTTGGCCGTTATACGGAAAGGTGTCGATGGGCACTGTGTTGGGGATCCCTGATCTAAAGCATGAAAGTCCCTATAAAAACAGAACCTTGCAAGTGTGGAGGAGGGGCAAGCAGGAAGTATCCCGATTCCTTGATTTCCATGTACTCATATCTATGCTTCATTAATGACTGCATGAAGCATAGGAGGAAACCACAGGCAGTATGATATCTGAATCTTTTTCATCAACAGATATCCGTAGATATCTGCATATGCTAAAAAAATTGGAAGCTTAGTCCTTCACTTACTGCCACCACCCCACCCCAGACAACAGGCTCTTGCTGGGACATTTAGTCTTCCTAGAGATGCCGAGCTCCACGTGGAGCTGGGAGATTTCTTGGAATTACAAGTGGTCTCCGGACAGCAGAGATCAGCTCCCCTGGAGAAAATGGCTGTTTTGGTGGGCGGACTCTATGGCAGTATACTCCACTGAGGTCCCTCCCCTCCACAAAACTCACCATCTCCAGGCTCCACCCCCAATTTTTCAGGAATTTTCCAACCCAGAGTTGGCAGCTGTAAATCTTCCCCTTCTTGATATAAACTTATGGATCACTTGTCATGTGTGTCAGAGACCTTGTTTAACTGAAATAGGAAAAACCCTACAGAGAAAAAAAGAACTTCAGCATGATGCTTATTTAAGCATCATGCTGAAGGAAGGTGCTATGAGCCAGCAGGGGCTCAGCGACAGCAAGGACTCCTCAGGAGAAGAGGAGCCCCATGTAGCCAGCCTTGAAGCTGACCAGCAGGGAAATGAGCTTCGGGCTTGTCAGGATTCACAGCTAACAGCTGGTGCAGAGCCACAACTCCAGCCCTGATTCAGCAGGTGAACCTCAGCCATTCCCAGCCCACCAGGAACACCTACACCCTTAGAGCGCCGCAGATGAAGGCTGAGAACAGAATGGCAAAATGCATGACTCCTGGCCCCATGCCAGCTACTTGCTGATAACGAAGAAGAATAGTTGCAGGATTGCTTCTGAGCAACTAGTTGCAAGCATGATCCTTAGGCGTGGGGCTATAAAATCAGTCAAGAGAGGCTGTTAGGTGTAGACACAACTCGAACAATAGATGCTAAGCCACTGGCTCTTCCTTGCCTGACTTCTGGACCTCTGACCTTGGACTGAACGACTCTGTTTTGCTGGACTTCTGAACCCACTGACTTTGGACCAAACGACCCTGGCTTGCCTGACTTCTGGCATCTGATACTTGGAGCCTGCAAGCCAGTACAGATGGATCCCAAGAATATCTTCTACTATGCGTGAAGTCTTCCTCTACTGAAGGGAGACATTTCACATCACAGAAAGATCAATTGCAAACAATATGACCTAAATAAGAAGCCTACAGGTTTTGCTGCTGTTTCAAATCTTGCACCATCAATGAAACCAGACTCAAGTTGCTGTTTTCACACATTTAGCCTCTAGATGCTGAAATTTAGAAGAAGAAGAAGGCTTTTGAGTAGGAGCCGCCACTACTTCACAATCATTATTTCTACCATCATCATCAACTGGCCTTGGGAAGAGTGAATGATAGCGCTGCGTGGACACCGCTGATTTGAGAGTACCGTTTTCAAGATGCCATCTTTTTATTGAAGACTGATCTGAAACATCTAGAGCACTTTATAGTTTTGTAATATTATAATGACTGTTTTTATGCTACTTTAACCTGTTTTATGTATTAGCACGTGCCCTATTTGTGAGCCGCCGTGAGCCTGCTTGCGGGGAGGGCGGGCTATAAATTAAAATAAGAAAGAAAGAAAGAAAGAAAGAAAGAAAGAAAGAAAGAAAGAAAGAAAGAAGAGATTGGATTTATACCCCACCCTTCACTACCCAAAGGAGTCTCAGAGTGGCTCACAAACTCCCTCCCCCTCCCCACAACAGACACCCTGTGAGGTCAGTGGGGCTGAGAGAGCTCTGACAGAAACTGCTCTTTTTTAAGAACAGCTGTGCTAGAACTACGGCTTGCCCAAGGTCATTCAGCAGGTGCAAGTGGAGGAGTGGGGAATCAAACCCAGTTCTCCCAGATTAGTCCGTGCACTCAACCACTACACTAAATTTAAACACTACACCAAAATATCTAACAGACATTTTCTAGATGATATTGGCGGCGGGGGGGGGAGAGATCTGTATTTAATTGTCCTCCTGTGTTGACATTTCAGTCCTTAAAGTGCAAAATTTATAAGCAGGAGCATCATTGTATGCTGTCATTCATTCCCACGGTCTCTGAGGGGAGGGGAGAATTGGCGAAAATTGCTTCCCCAGCCCTGCACCAGCAGAAATTATGGGCAATATCCAAACCTCAGAATTTCACTAAAAGTCCTCATAGGCTTGAGTTGTGCTATGACACATGACGTTGTGGTCGGGTTGCCAGATCCCTCTGGGCCACTGACGAGGGGTGGGCCAGGGGCAGGGTTGCCAGATCCAGGTTGGGAACCTCATGGAGAACTGGGGGTGGAGCCTGGAGAGGACGGGGGCCTCAGTGGGGTAAAAGGTAAAGGTTCCCTTGCTTGAAAGCCAGTCGAGTCCGACTCTAGGGTTGCGGTGCTCATCTCCGTTTCCAAGCCGAAGAGCCAGCGCTGTCCGAAGACGTTTCTGTGGTCATGTGGCTGGCATGACTAAACACCAAGGCGCACGGAACGCTGTTACCTTCCCACCGAAGTGGTACCTATTTATCTACTTGCAATCCCTTGCTTTCGAACTGCTAGGTTGGCAGGAGCTGGAACTAGAGACGGGGGCTCACTCCGTCATGCGGCACGCCCGGGTCTCGAACTGCTGAACTACAGACCTTCCACAGCCTGCAGTTCAGCGTCTTAACCACTGGAGCCACCGCAGCTCCTTCAGTGGGGTACAATGCCATAAAGTCCACCCTCCAAAGCATTTGTTTTTTTCCCCAGGGAAACTGAACTCTCCTCTCTGGAGATGAGTTGTAAATCAGGGGGATCCCCTGGTCCCACCTGGAGGCTGGCACCCCTACACTGTGCACAAATAAAAATCTACTCCGTCAGGAGCTACACAAGTGAATTAATGGTGGAACTGTTCAGAGGCAGTCAACTTCTGAATCCCAGTGCCAGGAGGAAACATCCGGGGAAGGTCTCGACTTCTGTGCTCTGTTGTTGGCCCTCCAGAGGAACTGGTTGAGGCCCCTGTGTGAGGCAGGATGCTGCACTAGATGGACCCTCACTGGTGTGATCCCGCAGGGGCTCTTCTTATGTTCTTATGACCAAAGGGGAGGTGGATTCTCTATCTGTGTTGATTGCTGTTCATCCACCTATGCCCAGATTCATTCTTGGGCCTTTGATGCCTAAGGACAACAGTTGGGAGCGGTGGTGCAGGGGATTTCCCCCCTGCTTAACTATAACATCTGAACTGCCAAGCTTTGGCAGTTCTAGCCCCGTGGTGGTGTGAGCAACCAAGCCTCGTCTACCCAGCGATTCGAAAGCTTCAGCAAGTAGATAAATTGGGGACCACTCCCTCTGGGAAGGTGTTAGCTGCCGAGTGTGACTTCTGAAGGCGCGGCGAGATCGAAAGATGAAAGAGCTGTTTCGGCTTCCCTGCAGTGGAGCAAGCCGGCCAGGCGGTGGCAGTGTGGCAGCACGACATCAAGAAGCCCTGACGTCATCAGCCAGCCGACAAGAATACATGGAACACGACTGATCCAGCCCGCAGATGAAGCCCCGGCTAGCTGCAATGTGTGTGTAACTAAAAATGCTGTATGTTTGTCTTCCCTATCCCCCACGAATATTGTTGTTACCAGCCTTCAGGTGGGGCCTGGAGACCTCCTGGAATTACAACTGATCTTCAGAGTACATAAACTGTTTACTTATTCATTGCTTATGTAACTAAAACATCTATTTCCATTTTCCTGGAGACCATGGCTGCTTTTGAAGGTGGAAGGTATACCCTACCAAGGTTCACCCTACAAAGGTCACCCCCCTCCGAAGAAGAGGAGGAGGAGGAGGAGATTGGATTTATACCCCACTCTTCACTACCCGAAGGAGTCTCAGAGCAGCTTACAATCCCTTTACCTTCCCTTCCCTACAGCAGACACCCTGTGAGGTAGGTGGGGAGGAGAGAGCATTCTCCAGAACTGCCCTTGAGAGCTTATGACTGACCCGGCTTCCTGTTTATGGTGACACGCAGGCAGACACATCTCCCGGACATCCCGGGGATGTAAACTGCACAGCAGCATGTGGGAGGGGGTCCGACGGGTAAAAGGCTCCCAGCCAGGGGACTTTTGAGGGGTGACCTCTTCGATGGCCAAAAGTTGGAGAATTGAGGCACCCCTCCGCCCTGAAGGTCCTGCCGCTGAGTGACCGCATGGTACGAGTGCTGCTGACCGGGACAAGCGTTGGAGATCAGGCGAAAAAAATGATGCACGTCACCAGGAAGTGACGTTATGATGCCAGGCATGCTGGGGACGGGGCCACGACCATACAAGGGAAAACCATAGAGTTTTCCCTTGTATGGCCGTGGCCCGGCCCCCAGCGTGCCCGGAGTGCCCGCATCACTTCCTGGTGACGCGCATGTCGGGCAGGAGTTCCCCCCAGGGCCCGATCCGGTGGTGCCAGGGAACGGGCCTCTGGGGCAGGGGTTCCCCGCCCCCCAGGGGGACTTGGAATCCCTACCCACCCTACCCAGGTTCCACCCTCAGAATTTCCAGGTATCCCCCGAACATGGCAGCGAAGATGTGGGCTTAGCATCAAGCTCGCATCTGTACCTTCTTTTATTTCCTTTTACTTTGGTTTTATCTTGGTTTTAACAAATTGTAGCCTTGACTGTTTTAACAGCAGCAACTGTAGCAGAGATAAGCGGAAGGTTTTTGTAAGAAAATCTGTGGGGAGGTTACATCTGCTGCTACTGCTGCTACTAATGGTAAGTGGGAGCAGTTAAAAGGCCTGGAGATAAAGAGGAAACAACAGTGTTACCGGCAAACAGGTATTTCCCAACTCAGAGCATGCAACCCTATCTCCAGACTATAGAGATCAGTGTCCCTGGAGAAAAGGGTTGCTTAAAAATATATATATTCTGGCGGGTCACACGGGCCAAATAACGCGGGGGGAGGCGTGGCTCTTTGTGCCGGCGCAATTAGCCCCGCCAGAACGCAATCAGATGCAACGGCGGAACACCGCGGTTTCGTCCGTCAAGGAGGACAGCCGGGGGAAAGCCGCGCGCCGGTGCGATCACACGGAACGATTCTGTTGGCAGCCCGTAGCAAACCATTTGCTAGTACATTTGTTGAGATACTTCTTAACTGCACAGCTTCGGCGGCACGCCACGGGTTGGCCACGGGTGCGCTACACTTGCCAGATGTTGTGGTGTGATCGCGCCCTGAAAATCCACCCAGCGTTCGTGGCTCTCCCACGGCAAATTCAACGTGTGTGCTTGTGTGTTTTGTGCACTTGCCTGGATTTCATGGTGACCTCTAGCGACCCCTACTGGGGGCTCGGATGTTTTTCCTAGAGGTGGCTCAATTGCCTGCCTCTGCCTCCCAACCCTGGTATTCCTTGGAGGTCCCCCCTTCCAAGTACTTGCCAGAGTCTGATGAGACCGGGCTTGCCTGGGATATTCAGGTCAGGGTGAGAAAAGGGTTGCTTTTTAAGGTGGAATCTATAGCATTATACCTCACTGAGGTCCCTCAACTTCCCAAACTCCGCCTTCCCCAGGCTCCACCCCCAAATATCCAGGAATTTCCCAACCCTGAGTTGGCAATTTGACTGATGCACCGTGGCACAGCAGTTCCAGAGAAGACGTGCAGACAGAAAATATCACAGAAATCCTGGACAATGCTACAGAAAACAGTAATAACGAACTGGAGATGTCTTAAATCCCTAGAAATCAGAACTCTGAAATCCCTTAAGAATTATATATATACTGAAGTAAAGACGGGCGTCTGGCCTTCTAAATCTCTGTGTTTGGTGAAGATGATATCATTTACTAGGAATGTAAATTCAGCATTGCCCCTGAGCTGTTCTGTTTAAAACAAAATATCCCCATAACACTACACAATTAATATTCCACACCTCAGGCTACACATAACCACTCCTTTATACGGAACTGCCCGGATAGGGAGAACTGAAACAAATACGAAATGTTTCACAGTAACTTTAAAGAGATCCATTTAATAAATGTTGCATTATCTGTAGTTATTTTTAATAGCTGCATATTGTATTAATAAAAACTACACAGAGTCCAAGATTAAAGAGTGTGTTTTGCTAAGTTGACAATAAAGCCCATTTTTAATCATAAGTCACATTACACAGGAGCCCCCTTGGCATTATTGGATGGCGCATATTTTCATATTTTTGGCAGTCGAGCAGCAATAAGCCACTTTTTATTGGAGAATTCTGAAGTGCACGTTGAGTAAACTATGTGCCTGGAAACATTAATTAGAAGCACAACCGAGGGTAACCAACAGATTTTGCAAAACATCTGGACAAGTGCGTGAGTCTGGCGTGTGTAGGGTTGCCAGGTCTGGGTTGGAAAATACCTGGAGACTTTGGGGGTGGAGCTAGGAGAGGGCGGGGTTTGGGGAGGGGAGGGGCCTCAGGATGGTACAAGGCCAGAGAGTCCACCCTTCGAAGCAGCTCTTTTCTCCAGGGGAGCTGATCTCTGTCAGCTGGAGATCAGTTGTAGAAGTGGGAGACCCCCAGGCCCCACCTGGAGGCTGGCAGCCCTAGGCATGCGTGTTCGTAGGTGAGAAAGTGTGCTACACGCAGAGCAGACTGTACAAGAGTACATATATCCCCACACTGAACAGAAAGGTAATGCTACAATGACTTAACACACACACAAAGTTGAACAAAGACATAATTGATTTATTTATGGAACAGGAAAAGGGGGGGGGTAAAGAAGAAGAAAATACAGGGCTCATAATAAAAGTAGGGATAGGCCAGAGGAAGAAGAACCAGGGCTCTTGGGGGCTTGGACAAAGCCTCTTCCCTGAGCCACACAGTTGCCACAGCCATATGATCCCCCTCAAAGCATCACGGACCCCTATCTAGTCCTATGGCATTTAAGAAGAAGACGAGATTGGATTTATACCCTGCCCTTCACTACCCAGAGGAGTCTCAGAGCGGTTTACAATCTCCTTTTCCTTCCCCTAGCCACCATTGACACCCTGTGAGGTAGGTGGGGCTGAGAGAGCTCTTTGAGAACTGCCCTTGAGAGAACAGCTCTGAGGGAACTTATGACTGACCCAAGGTCACACCAGCAGCTGCGTGTGGAGGATGCTTGCTGGCACTTGCTGGCGCTCGCAGGGCAGGGCGATGGCTCGACAAAAAAATAAAATAAAATAAAATAAGTCGGGAGACCTGTGTGGTAAGTTGGAGGGCCCAGCCCTGAGATACCGCACTTGTAGTTTGGCGTGGGGATCCCCCAGAATTACAACTCATCTCCAACCTACAGAGATCAGTTCGCCCGGAGACAATGGATGCTTTGGAGGGTGGGCTCTACGGCATCATACTCCACCAAGGTCTTGGTCCTCCCCCGGCTCCACCCCCAAACCCCCAGGAGTTTCCCAACCTGGAGCTCGCAACCCTGCCCCCTGCTGGTGGCCAAGAGGGACCTAGGAAACCTAAAGGAGGCTGAAAAGCAGAACTGTACGGAGTGGGAACTGGTCCCAAAGCACGGGGAAACAACCGTACGTTGCCAGACATTGTGCTCTTCTTGGCTGTCACCTAGAATGTGGAAATGTGTTTATAAACTGCAATATACGGAAGGATTTATTTTCCTGAAACCAATTAGGAACAAATAATCTTTCAGTCCGCCACATATTCTGTCTTGCAAAAGCTGAGAAGTAAAATGGAAAGGGGGGGGGGAGGAGAGAAACTATTTCCATATTCTCTTCCCCCGCCCCCGCCCCCCGCGCTATGCATTTTTCCACTGGCAGCAACAGCTCTGAAAAAGGAACTTTGACAACATTGGGAAGAAAATACAACAGCGTAGATCTAAACAACTGCTTTAGGCGTGGCAAAGGTCTGCAGGGAGATTCTCTTCTCACTTGGCTCTTTCAGCCACAGGCCCTTCAAGCAGAACCACTTGAGGATCGTAGGTCAGGCTGACCGCATTGCGGTTTGCAACCAACCGTGGATTGTACATGGGGGAGGAATGGCGGAGAGAGGAAGAGACGATTGGCAGGACAGAAGAAAAGGAGGAAGATCAATTGGGGGGGGGGAATGAAAGGTGGGCAATGGAGACAGTGGGTTGGATCCCATGGATCCGTTCTGCCAGCGGTGGCATCTCGCCCCGATGCAAGAGGCTCTTCCGTTCGAGGAGCAGCCTCCACTACCTGTGCCTCAAACACTCAGAAGGTGCCCTTGAACTGAAGGAGCGGAAAGCTGCTCCAGAGCCAGGATCAAGTTTTTTGTTGTTAAGTCGCACAGTCGAGTCCGGCTCTTTGCGACCCCATGGACAAGATCTCACCAGGCCCTCCTGTTTTCCACCGTCCTCTGAAGTTTGCTCAATTTCATGTTTGTTGCATCGATGACACTGTCTAACCATCTCATCCTTTGCCGTCCCCGTCTTCTTTGACCTTCAGTCTTTCCCAGCATCAGGGTCTTCTCCACGGAGTGCTCCCTTCTCATTGGGTGGCCAAAGGATTTGAGCTTCAGTTTCATTATCTGGCCTTCCAGGGAACAGGGAACAGGGAACCAAAAATACAGGAGGAGTGGGTTCTGGAGCACAGCAAAGTCCACAGAACAATAAAAGAATGGGGCAAAAATCTGCTCCGTCTTAACCTAGTTGGGCGGTGTTAGGACTGCAGATTGAACTACCTCACCATCAGCTTGGGTAGCCAACCTCCAGGTGGGACCTGGGGATCTCTCAGAATTACAACTGATCTCCAGGCAAGAGAGATTAGTTCCTCTGGAGACAATGGCTGCTTTGGAGGGTGGCTACTGACGTCCTTCCCCTCCTCAAACGATGCCGTTTTAGGGTTGCCAGGAAATACCTGGATATTTTGGGGAAGGAGCTTGTGGAGGGTGGGGTTTGGAGAAGGGAGGGACCCCAATAGGGTATAATGCCATAGAAGTGGCCATTTTCTGCAGGGAATCTGGAGATCAGCTGTAATAGCAGGGACTCTCCAGCCATCACCTGGAGGTTGGCAACTCTACAAACTCCCCAGGCTTGACTCTGAACCACTACACAACACTGGGTCTCCAACCCCACCACCAGCAAAAAAGGGCTTTTGTGCCAGAAGGAGGCACCACCGTGAGTGGAACAGGGCCTTTCTTGGCCTGTTGACCGGTTGACAGAGAGGACAATGTGGGTTCTAGTGGGCCGAGGGTTCTAGCCTGGTTTTGAATGCTCTCTCGGTTGAAAAAAGGGTCTGCCACGGGGCATGGTGTTGAAGAAGCACAATCCCAAGGTCTTGGGGTGCCAACCTCCAGGCGGGGCCTGGAGATCTCCTGGAATTACAACTGGTCTCCAAACAACACAGTTCAGTCCCCTTGGAGAAAATACCTGCTTCCGAGGGTGGACTCGATGGCATTATCCCCTCCTGAGGCCACTCCCTCCCCTGGCTCCGCCCCCAAATCTCCAGGAATCCCCTAACCCAGAGCTGGCAAACCTACCAAGATTCCTTTAGTTTACTCAGGGGTTTCCTCTGGATCAAGGAAGTTTATTCAGTCTACTTGAACACACACGCTTTCCTTAATCAGCCTACTTACAGATTACACTGAATATGCAAAATTGGATTAGATAACCTGGGCTGAACATTACACAGGAGGCAAACAGAAGAGACAGGCATAAAGAAACGGTAATTCCCACGCAGGCAATGTGGCTCACTGCTCCTGAGGATTCAGGCGAGAGCGGAACTCATTAACCTGGATGCGTTGGAGCCCATCTGAATCCGCACGGAGCGTCTCCTTCGGGCTCTCTGCCTTGTAAATCTTGCTGAGCATATCGGAGGAAATCTCTTCATTATAACAATTAGAAACGATTCTCCATTTTACTGCCTAGATCTAGTTAAGTTTCCTTCCTAAAAGGTAGCCAGGGACATTGTTCGAAAATCCAAGTCCAATAGAAAGGGGCAAGAGAGAGGCTATCAATTCGGTTGCAGCTGTAGGTTGGGGAAAACCTGGGGATTTGGAGAGGGGGGTTTGGGTGGGATTTGGGGAGGGGAGGGACCTCAGCGGGGTACAAAGCCACAGAGTCCATCCTCCATAGAAGCCATTTTCACCAGGAGAACTGGTCTCTCTATTCTGTAGATCCTTCGTCATACCATGAAATCTCCAGGCCACAACTGGAGGTTGACAACCCTAACAAGCAAATTAGGGTACTTTTCTCCCTTTCTCACAATACAAGAACTCGTGGGCACTCCATGAAATTGCTGAGCGGTCGGGTTAGAACGGATAAAAGGAAGTCCTTCTTCACCCAAAGAGTGATCAACACATGGAATTCACTGCCACAGGAAGTGGTGGTGGCTACAAGCATGGACGGCTTCAAAAGGGTATTAGATAAGCATATGGAGCAGAGGTCCATCAGTGGCTATGAGCCACAAGGTATAGATAGGGGCTCTGGGGTAAGTGATGCTCTGTCTTCTGGGTGCTTGGGGGGGGGCCAACAGTGGGAGGGCTTCTAATGTCCTGGCCCCACTGGTGGACCTCCTGATGGCACTGGTATTTCTGGCCACTGTGTGATACAGAGTGTTGGACTGGATGGGCCTTTGGCCTGATCCAACATTGGCATCTCTTATGTTCTTATGTTATGTTCTTAAATTATTTGATCCAGAAATGTCAGAAGCCAGTGGTGTAGGGCTCAAAGCATTAGTCTTTGACAGGGAAGAAAAGTCTTCAAGTCCTCACTGAATTAGCCATCCCCCTCCTTTCAATCTAACTTACGTCACAAAGCTATTGTGAGGATAAAGTGGAGAAAGGTAGAACTACGTATGCGTCCCTGCACTTCTTGAAGGACAAGTGGCAATGAAGAAAAGAAGAAGAGATTGGATTTACTGCCCCGGGAGTCCAGGCGGCTCTCCCCCCCCCCCCACGACAGACACCCTGTGAGGTAGGTGGGGCTGAGACTCCCTCTAAGCTGTGGAGTCTTGTGTGCAAAAATTCTACATTGTGAGCTACTGGCATTAAAGTTGTGAGCAAGCGATTTGGCTACCGCATAAATTACTTTGCTCCGGAGCCATCCTTCCTGAGCTAAGACAAAAATGTGTGAGCTGGAGGTTAAAAAACTGTGAGCTAGCTCACACTAACTCAGCTTAGAGGGAACACTGGCTGAGAGAGCTCTTTCCAGAAATGCTCTTTTAAGAACAGCTCTTGTCAGAACGATGGCTTGCCCAACGTCACACCAGCAGCTGCAAGTGGAGGAGTTATCCAAATGAGCTAATGCCCCTCTTTTTCTACGAAATGTCGCCTGACAACAAGTATCGCACCGAATCAGCCCAAGCCTTCTCTTTCCAGTCAGACGCTACCCAAAAATTCACAGTGAAAAGGCAAGGGTAGGGTGGACGACCTCCCCCACCTCCACCAGTGGGTCTGGCAACCGAAACCCCGGGTCATCTGCATAGCTTGTGAGAATAGATCGCCACAAGCTAGCGACGTGTTGTGTGAAGAAATAGTTCCTTTCCTTAGTACTGAATGTCCTGTCATTGAATGACTACAAGTTCTTGTAGACAGGGAGAAAAATTTCCCCTTCCCCAAACTGTTTATAATTAGTTAGCCCACCATCACACTACTTCGTGTTAAGGTATCTCTCCGTTCCTGCTCGGCAGCCCTTCTATGATCTACGCACTTGACAAACGGAGGCCCATGCCTCAGCAAGACACAGAGTCAATAAAACTTATATAAAACTTAAAACAAGTCAAGCTCTTCATTGGCCAAATGGCCATTCTCAGCTCAGTCTGAGGTACTTCATAGGTTGTCAACAGAATGGTTTATATAATTTGACCCTTCCATCCGTCATTGATCCAAGTATGATCTTTTGTTCAGTTTTGTGCTCTACAAATACATTTACTGAACTTGCTTGAAACGTTCTTCAGGAGTCACTATGACGTTTAATGGGCTACATTGTTCCGGAAGGTTAGAGAAAACAGAATTGGTTCTCTGCCAGAGTCACCAAGAATATATCAGAACAACCCACAATACAATGATTGATTCATATAATTTACACACCCATGCGGGTGCGCACACACACACACAGAGACACAATTCTCTCCTTTTTTTTTTTTTAAAGAAAAGCTCAATATATAGTAGTCAAATCAAATGCCAGACTCAAGGGACCGTAAGCCGCTCACAATGATACAGTTTTTAAAAGAAAATTGACTGAATTAAGCACACTTAACCCATTTGTCAAGGGAGAACAATGCTACTAGTACAACCTATGCTAACATCAACAGATATCCCAGAGACATTCTTTCTTTATGGACAACAGCATTAAAAAGGCTGAAAAGTACTGGGTTCGCCGCATGGAGGACTCAGATGACAACATACTGAAGCACACGTTTATTGTACTTCACACAAACAAAGACTAACTCTAACGGCCAACAGGGCCAACTATATACATATCCACCCAGCAACCCCCCATTCCCATTGGAGGGTTTGAATGTCCCGCCAAGGTGGCTATTGGTTGAGGCTGGGGGATCCAAGATCCGAAGTTTCCATTGTTCTAGGATCCAAGCTCTGGCCTGTTCCGCGGACCCCTGGTGGCGGTCCACGTACATAACAAAGGCATCAAGATTGTATTAGAGTAGTAGAATATTAAAGATTCCTAGAGCGACCCAGAAGTGATGAGGGTTGCCAGAAACTCTATGGTAAAATTATTTTTCTTTTCATTTTTTTTTTTAACTCCAGGATGATTGTGCCATCTTCTACCCACTGATCATCTGAGCGTTGGTGAGCCAGGGCACTAGTCTCCTGCCACAAGTGGGCAAATGGGAACCCTAGCTGATAACAGAAGTGCAGCCTCAGGGTTGCCAGGCCTCCTACGACGGCAGGAGGCTTCTATGCCGGCATGTCACTTCTGGGCACAATCCACAAATGAGAATGGGCAGCTCTCCTGGTTTTACCTGGATATTCCTAGAGCTACCTGGAAGTAACACAGTGATCTTGGTGGCATCGCCAATGTCACATCCCCCCCCTCCCGTATTCCTACCCTCCCCAACCCTCCCACTAGTTGTGGGAGAAGAAGAAGAAGAAGAGAAGGAGGAGGAGGAGACTGGATTTATACCCTGCTCTTCACTTGGAGTCTCAGAGCGGTTTACAAACTCCCTTCCCTTCCCCTCCCCATAACAGATACCCTGTGAGGTCGGTGGGGCTGAGAGAGCTCTGGACAGCCCTTTCAAGAACAGCTCTGAGAGAACTACGGCTTGCCCAAGGTCATCCAGCAGCTGCAAGTGGAGGGGGTGGGGAACCAAACCCGGTTCTCCCAGATTAGAGTCCGCGCACTCAATCGCTACACCAAACTGGCTCTCAGCCTGGCAACCTTAGCCGGACCTGATGTGCCTTCAGCACTTGCCTCAGAGCTCATTTGTCCAGGCGTGCTACTGATTTGTATAGATACTACAGTGGCAAACGGAGAAAGGGCCTTCTAAATTGTGGAATTCTCTCCCAGATTAATTTGTCTTCCTCTGTTACTGGGAGGGAAGGCGGCATTGGTATTGCCCAATCTTGTCAGATCTTGGAATATGTGAGCAGGGTCCATACTTGGATGGGCGGCAATGGCCAACCACCTCAGCTTCTCACTTGCTATCTATCTGTATTGCTTTAAAAGTTGGCTTTTAATGTCTTGTTAACTGTTCGCCACCCTGAGGGCCATAATTGGATGGGAAGACGGGATAAAAGTGTTCTAAATAAATGAATAAACAAGCATACAAGCAATTTATATTTATTTATTTATTTATACATTAGATTTCTATACCGCTCCAAACCCCGTAGGGTCTCTGAGCGGTTTACAAAGTTCCGAATTATCCCTAACTAAGGTCACATGTTTACAGGGGTCGGGGCTACCTACCGGCACCCAGGTGGCAGGGCTCGCTGTTCTCAGCTTGTTCCAAGCCTTTTTGGGTGTCGGTGCTCCGATGTTCCTGGTGTCCCCAGGGTCTGGCGTGGTCTTTTTTGGTCCGGCGGCTTTCTTTCTAGGCGGGCTCCTCTAGTGCGTGGTTCGCGTCGACTTACAGCCCAGCTAACATCTGATCCGGCTCCGCTGCGCCTGCGCACATTACCACGTCCTTCTGTGGCTCTGCCCCCATCTCTGCCTCCGTCACTCCGCTGCCTCGCTCCGTCGATCCGATGCCTCGCCATTCCACCGTCGCCGCCATTTTTCGCTGATGCCACTGCTGCCACCACCGCTTTGATGCTCCTGCCGCACACCCCCATATGGGGGAGGGTGCCCCCTGCCACCAAAGGGCAGGTACCCATTAATCTACTCGCAATATTTACTTGCTTTCGAACTGCTGGGCGGGCGGGAGCTGGGACTAGGGCTAGGAGCTCACCCTGGCCATGGTGGGTTTCGAACCACTGTAGCAGCTGTTCGCAGATGTTACCAGATGTTACCAGCAGGCATTTAACCGCCTGCGCCACCGCCACCGCTTGCTGCACAGCAATCAAGCTGTGTGGGGTCTGCTTCAGATGTTTTCACCACATCCCACGTAAGCACAAGCCTAATTTCATTTTGGATAAGCATCCACCCTTTATATACCTTTGGCCTAATTCTGAAATGAAATAAGAACGGATTAGGAGCAAGAGCTTAGTTTATTACACAAGGAGATTCCTGGAAAGGCAACCAGTGGGCAAAATACGCGGTCCTCAGGGATCATGAACATTCGGTCCTAAAAGAAGCATGTGCTGGGAATGCACTTCTCGAATTTTAAGGTGCTTTAAAAACACCCCAAACAGTCCAACTGCAGCCTCATTATGCCTAACAATAAGCTTCCTAAGAAATTTCTGGGTATAAATAATTGACTGAGCACCAAGTTTCGGGAGAGAGGTTGTACACTGCAGGGCTTACCTCAGAAGAGTCATGAGGAAAGGCAAGATATCTGCAATGATTTCTCAGGAGCACAGACTCCCCTGGTTACTGTAAAGTTATCTCAATGTTCTCTTTACATTGTGTTTGTTTTTTGTTTTGCTTTCTTTTGGGAGAGGGATTGCCCTCGCAGCCCGAGTGGGAAAGTGTCCGTTGTATGCGTGGTTTATACTCACGACAGCACATGCCACGTGGAAGGTGCAAAATCAAAGCACAGAAATGGACCTCCACCGTTCTTTAAAGATGCCCTGTAGACATTGCCTCGTCATTAATGTTTGGCCGACATTAGGGAATGGTGTCCCTGTGCTCGTAGTGACGGGCGAGGGGGACTCACCGGGTGGTCAGGGGGCCCTTGTGGGTGACATACTCTGTGCCCCGGTTAGTGATGTCAGTGTGTCATCAGTTCTGCCAGGGACACTCTGGCATTTGCTTAACCATAGAGTTTTGCATTTGTTTAACCATAGCCTTTTGTAGAAATGCCAGATTGTCCACCTGGCCATGTGCTGATGTCACTTCCGGGTGCACAGGGAACACATTCGTCATAAGGCTTATCCACAGAAATAATGGGGGGGGTTGTTTAATCTTGTTCACATCTTTATCACGAGTCTAATCGGCACACACCCAAATCTGCCAGTTTCCATACCCAGAATGAGACACGAGGAAGCCATGTGAGTATCAGAAACACAGCAGGTGCCTCTGATTATTCTAAAATTCCAGGCCCCAGGGATGTGAAATTTGCTGTTACTAGAGCCAGGGCATTTTCGGTGGCGGCTCCTACCTGGTGGAAGGAGCTCCCAGAGGAGATCCGAGCCCTGCGGGACCTTTCTCAGTTCTGCAGGGCCTGTAAGACGGAGCTCTTCCGCCAGGCTTTCGAGTAGGAGCCGCCGCCACTATAATTCCACCACCGATAGGTATGCAGCATCGCACCACTACCACCAATATGTGGTTCCATCTGGGTGCGAGGTGACCCTGGAAGGAGAGGGGATGGCAAGTTGCCATTCGACCAAGATCTACCTCATCTTGCATTGACACTTTGTTGTTGTGTTGTATTGTTTTATTGTTTTAGACTGTTTTATTTGTTTTAATTCTGGCACATGTGCCCCGTTGTTAGCCGCCCTGAGCCTTCGGGGAGGGCGAGATATAAATCCAAAAATAAATAAATAAACAAATAATAAATAAATAAATAAATAAAGTGTCTACGAGGTACCTGCTGATTACACTATTCTACACAAGATGTCTACAAAAGAAATAGCAAATGCCTTCTTTAGGTACATTTCCTTATATTTTACAGTGCTGATGAACCGGTAATGCGTGAAGTTGCCCTATGATCACTTGATTTTTTTATCACTAATCTAATCAAGGATAGAGAATCTGCTTCCCACGCAGAAGGTCCCAGGCTCAATCCCCGCTTGAAAGGAACAGGCAGTAAGTGATGGGAAAGACCTCAGCCTGAGTCCCTGGAGAGCGGCTACCAGTCTGAGTAGGCAATACGGACTTTGATGGACCAAGGATCTGTTTCAGTAGAAGGCAGCTTCATGTGTTTCTGTGATTTTGTCGTTCTAGAATAAGGCTTAGACCCTACTGTACAAGATGTATTACTTGCTTTTCTTCCATAGTCAAAAGTTGTTTTTCAACCATTCCCCATTCTGTCTCTGGACCCAGACAGATGATATCAGGTTTGGGTAGGCCAGGAAAGAATAATCCAGTGAACAGGTGAGAACAAGGAGGCAGGCAGGGGTTAGGTGAGAACAGGAGGCACTGAGGAGGAGTTACATGTTACTCCTTGGACTGAAGAGTGAGTTAGGGTGGTAAACCACCCACTACATCCACATCCCCCTTAATTTTGGTATGATCCCTCATACAGTGATAAACATGGTGCAGGGCTCTTTTTGTAGCAGGAGCTCCTTTGCATATTAGGCGACACCCCCCCCCAAATGTAGCCAATCCTCCAAGACCTTACAGAGCTCTCCTTACAGGGGCTACTGTAAGCTCTTGGAGGATTGGCTACATTAGGGGCGTGTCGCCTAATATGCAAAGGAGTTCCTGCTACAAAAAGAGCCAAGCATATAACCCATAAATTAGGCTGGGAAAGTCCTGACCTGTACCACTTCAGACGGAAAGTAGGGAAATCAAGGCCTAAATCGGCAATCCCCCCCTTCTGTCAAACCTTGCTGTGCTATGCTTGCTTCGGTTGCCATACTGGTTGGGGTGGGGGCATTCTTGAGGGTGGAGTGAGTATGTGGGGGACCGCATGAGACCTTTGCTTTTAGAAGATGTAACTTTTCCACAAGTCATCCCCTTCTCCTCCCCTCGCTCTCCCGGGAGAAGTGACCTTGAACACATTCTTGTACCATCTCGGACTTTAGATTACCAGGACATCTATCTCCCCTGGTCGGCATGGCAATTAGACAAAGTGTGGATGTGACGTATGCCTGGGGGCTGGACGGGACTTGTTTGATTTTCTATAATAACGATTGTACACGCCAAAGGACTTCAGTTCTGACACTATGACTTTTGGATCTTGCATATGCTCTAATAAACTTATCACTGCCAAAGCGAGAGTTATTGAGTGTAACTGGACCGGGGTCTGACACCTTCCCTCAGCAGATTACCCTCATGCCCAGGGCTTTTTGGGTAGAAAAAGCTCAGCAGGAACTCATTAGCAGAATAGGCCACACCCAACAGCAGAAACTCATTAGCATATTAGGCCACACCCCATGTCTTCCCTTTGCTTGCCTGGGCGCCTTGTGGCTGTGGGGAGCCCAGGCAAGCTGGCTTTTGGACAGGCCAGGGAAGGCATGGGAAGGCATTTAAATGCCTCCCCGATCGTTACAGGGCCCCTCCTGGCCTGCCTGCCTCAGAGTCGCCAAGGGGGGTCGCTCTCCAGGCCTCCCCTCAATAGCCACGAACACATAGAGGTTTTGGCTGTACTGGGCGTGGCCAACTCTGAAGCCAGCCGGAACTCCGTTCCTGTGCGTTCCTGCCCAAAAACAGCCCTGCTCATGCCATTCCTCAGGGTCCTCTCTGGGAGTAGCATTTCATGGAGAAGAAAAGTTGGAAAGGTCCATTCTGCCCCTGACAAATTTAGTGTTGATCCAACCCAGGGTAGCCCACTCAGGGATGGGGAATACCTGGAGATTGGGGGGTGGGGGTGAAGCCGGTGGAGAAACCTCAGCGGGGTACAATGCCATGGAGTCCACCCTCTAGAGCAGCCATTCTCTCAATAGGAACTGTAGCCTGGAGATCAATTAGTGATAGCCGAAGTTCTCCAGGTGGCACCCAGAGGCTGGCCATTCTAATCCAACACCATATTTCACCCAACCGTGTACTGCCAACACAGAAAACTAGCATTGCAACGAGAGAGGCTGAGCGACTTTGAACCTGGGATACTGTTAAAAAGGGAGCCCTGCATCTGCAGTCACGAGTGGTTGAGTTCCCTTGACCCTACCTCTGAATTCTGTCTCGTCATTGGTTGCATGGGCAGACCAGGCCCAAAGAGCTGGTGCCAGACTCCCTGTCAGGGCACCCCAATGCTCGATGCCCTGCCTACATGACTCATGACCAGAAGGTGAACATAAGAACATAAGAGACGCCAATGTTGTATCAGGCCAAAGGCCCCTCCAGTCCAACACTCTGTGTCACACAGTGGCCAAAAATACCAGGGGGCATCAGGAGGTCCACCAGTGGGGCCAGGACATTAGAAGCCCTCCCACTGTTGACCCCCCCCCAGGCACCAAGAATACAGAGCATCACTTTCCCCAGAGCCCCTATCTATACCTTGTGGCTAATAGCCACTGATGGACCTCTGCTCCATATGCATATCTAAAGGAGCTTTGTAAATAAGTGGGACGGACACCTCCCATTTAAAAAAAAAACAGATTACGATGCAACCTGCTGAATGGTCACAGAGTCTGGGCATTGTCCCCTGTTAGAGATGGAGCTAACCCCGAGGGCTGAACATCACATTTCCCGTCTACCCTCCCAAGTAAGGCAGTGTCTGCCATTCTTTTGCCAAACTCTCCCTTTTGTGCTCACCGGATCGTCATACCCGGACGAATCCTGCGAGACTCTTTACGTTGGAAGCGTCTCCCCGACTGTAATCCATTTTCATTAGAGCCCTTTGATCTCCCTCCTCTATTCTTTGTACATAGTCCCATCATCGCCTTTATTTTCCATCATAATTGCACGCGAAAGATTTTCCCTTTTGATACACCCCCCGAATGCCAAATCATTATCGAGAGGAGGGTGTTGAAAAGTGTCATGCGCTCCTCTCCTCTGCCTCTCGCTGGAGATGGAAACCCATACACCTGTGGAAGACAAACAGCTTTTTTCAGAGATGTGACACATCTATCATCCGTCCACAGGATATGAGCTCCCTGGTCTGCTTAATAGCAAGGGGGCCCCGCGCATAGCAAAAAAGACTAACTGCTGAAAGAAATTTGTAGCACATTGCAAACTGTCTGGCAGGCCTCCCGAATCTTCGAGCCCCATCCCGGCCGGCTGATAATTCGCAGACTGTGTTCCCGTGTGCTCATCATTCTGGCAGCCAGAGCAGCTAGATGGGGCCCCCGTCTCTGCTCCTTGTCACACTGTCATTCAGGTACATCTGTCTGCCATCACCTGCTGACAGCACCACATGTGTCTCAATTACAGCCCAGGCCTCCACTCGCCTGGCTGATGAAGATGTTCAGCCTGCTCTGGCTAATAGCATTCGCTCTCCAAAGATGCATCTTCAGGGGTTTGGGGAAGGCAGGCACCGGGGAAAAGCCTAGGGGGGATGTTACGCAATGGACTGAGCGGAGCGCCTGGAAATAAGTCAGCAAAGGTCCAACTACAGTCCCAGGATTTCCAGTCCAATGACGGGGGAAATGAAAGGATAGCCTTCCTCTCTGCCTAAGCTGGAGAACTGTCAACTCTGCGGCAAGAAATGATTATGTATTTTGAATATGCCCTGACCTCGGTGGATGACCCCGGCTAGCCCGATCTCATCAGATCTTGGAAGCTAAGCAGGGTCAGATCTGGTTAGTACTTGGATGGGAGACCACCAAGAGAGTTGTCCAGGGTTGCCATGCCATGCAGAGGCAGGCCATGGCCAACCAACTCTGAACATCTCTTGCCTTGAAAACCCAATGGGATTGCCATGTTCACTGCGACTTGACAACACTTTCCACCACTACCATTTAGAATAAAAGAACAACGAACTCCTTTTTTACTATGACATACCCGGGGTGGCATTATCTCTAAGGAATTACCTTTGGTACCACCACCTAAAGATGATAAAGACCCAAAATGAGATGGGCTGCTTCAGTCAAGGAAGCCACAAAGGCCCTCAGTCTGCAAGACCTGAGCAAAGCTGTTGATGATCAGACATTTTCGAGGTCATTGATTCATGGGGTTGCCGTCAGTCAGAAGAGGGGAGCGGTGGCACAGTGGGTATATCCCACTGTCTTAAAATCTGAACTGTGTTAGTTCAAGCCCCGCACTGGTGTGAGCAGCCAGCCTGTTGTCCCCAGTTCATCGTCAACCCAGCTATTCTAAAGCTTCGGCGAGTAGATAAAATGGGAACCACTCCTTAGAGAGGGTGGGCACGCCAGTCTCCCTTGTGGGAGGGTGTTAGCTGATGGTCGGACGTCCTGGTCGAGGCTTGGAAGGCGAAATAGCTTCTCGGCTATGAAAGAATCCCTGCAATGGATGTTCTGGCCAGGCAGTGGCAGTGTAGCGATTGACATACGGGTCCTGAAGCCTGGCCAACAAGCAGCCGCGTGGAAAACGATGGCGCCAAGCCAGAAGACGTCTACACCGGGCAGTGACGGCACGTGCAATTAAAAATGAATGTATGTTGTTTTCCCTATCCCCTACAAACATTGTTAGTCCTTTGTCTATAATGAGTAACTGTACATCGCTTTGAGCCCACTGGGGAAAGTGATTAATAAATGGAAAGTGTTGTTGTTGTTGTTGTTGTTGTTGTTGTTGTTATTATTGATGGCCCTTAACTCCCACAGAAACCAAGCCTGAATTCTCCCTAGAAGGTGACATGAGTAAACTAAGGCTCTTGTACTTTAGTCACATCAAAAGAAGAGAAGACTCTCCGGAAAGGACAATAAGGCTAGGAGAAGTCAAAGGCAGCAGGAAAAGAGGAAGGTCCAACATGAGATGGATGGACTCAAGAAAGGAAGCCACAGCAGCCCTCCGTTTGCAAGACCTGAGCAAGGCTATTCATGGCAGGATGTAGAGGACAATAATTCATGGGGCTGCCGTCAGTGAGAAGTGACCTGGTGGCCAATGATACACACACACCCAACCCCTAAATGTGTAGATGGTGACTCTTCTTCAGCAGCAAAGCATGAAATGGCCACCACAGCACATGTCCCTGGGCTGATTAGGATGGATGGGGGGAAGCCAGGGTGGGCACAGCCACAGCCCAGGTATCCACCTAGGGTTGCCAGCTTTTGCCTGCGTCCTGGCAGGGAACACCAGCTTGGCTCCTGGGGTCCTCTATGGGTCACCACAGAGTTTTACCCAAATGCTAGAGCGTCCCCCGCACGATGGTGTCACTTCTGGGTGACATCATTGCACCGGGCATGTCAGGTGCGATGGGGCTCCCCCTGCCAACCAGCCTGCCAGTGTTGGATTGGGCCCCCTAAAAGCAGGTAAAACCACACCCCCATCAGGGTAATGGCAACCCTATCACCAACAACAACCTGAATTACTTGGGTTGTCCTTTTATCTACCTTTTCCAGTACTACAATATCCCTCTTGAGATAGGGCAACCAGAAACATACAGAATACGCCACACGCTGCCATGTACATAAGCTATATGCAAGGGGGTTACACTGCCGTCCATCTTGTTTTAAACACTTTTCCTCATAATGCTTAGCACAGAAATGGCCTTTTCCACCAGTGCTGCATGTTCAATTGACAGTGCAATCGAGCTGTCCACCACAACCCCAAGATCTCTTTCCTGGTCAGTCACCGCCAGTTCTGACTTCATTACTGTATATTTTAATTTATGGATTTTGCCCTGATTCACACTGAACGGCACTTGACACGCTGTCTCACCTAGTTTGGAGCATAGGCGTAATCTTCGTGGGGGCGGCGGGGCTTCAGCCCCCGCCGAAATTTTCAGGAAGGTACTCAGCCTCCCCCGGGAGCCACCCTTGCTCCTAGCAAAGCAATGCCTCTGGCCCAGCCCCAGCCCCCCCCGGGAAATTGGAAAGTCTACACCCTTGGTTTGGAGTAAACCTTTCAGAACTTTTTCACAATCTGTTTTAGTATTCACGTTCCTAAATAAATGGTTGTCATCCACAGACTTGGTCCTTGGCCCTTCCACCGCCAACCCCCAGCTATAGAGCACTTAAAAACAGATTACAAAGCACTGGTCCCAACAGCAATCCTTGTGGGATTTAGGGTTGCCAACCTCCATGTGGGGCCTGTAGAGCTTCCAGAATTACAATTCACCTCCATACCGCAGAGATCCATTCCCTTGGAGAGAATGGCTGTTCTGGAAGGTGGTCTCTATGACATTCAAGAGTTCCTCCCCTCCCCAAACCCCACCCTCCTCTGTCTCCACTCCCAAATCTCCAGGAATTTCCCTGCACAGAACTGGCAACCCTGGCAGGGCCCTCCTGGTCACTTCCCTCCATTGCAAGCACTGTCTATTCACTCCTACTCGTTGCATACTGTTTTTATCCAGTTTCTAATCCATAAGAGGATTCCTGGTCTAAATCTTCTCAAGAGTCTTGTGTGAGGGAATTTGTACTTCAAGACATAGGGTAGGCTTGCCAAGCCCCCCTGGGGGGCGGGGAAACCCCCACCCCAGGGGCCCATTCCCCACCGCCGGCGGATCGGGCCCCAGGGGGAACCCCACGCCCAAAGCACATGACGTGCACGTCACCCAGAAGTTACGCGGGCACGCTGGGCACGCTGGGGGCGGGGCCACAGTAATCCGAGGGAAAACTCTATGTTTTTCCCTCGGATGGTCGTGGCCCGCCCCCAGCGTGCCCACCGTGGTCGCGTCACTTCCGGGTGACGGGGTTGCGGCGCGCGCTCACTCCCGAAGCAGCGCTGGAGTCCCCCGCTCCAGCGCCGCTTCTGATTTGGCAACCCTAACACAGGGCCAAGTAGACGTTTACAAGAAAAAAAGTGGAGGGGGAGGAATACAGCCGGTATATGAGTTCATGGTAAAGAGGTTGTGCAAAGTTGTCAGCTTGGGCTGACCATCAGTTCAGCGGGCGTGCAACAGACAGGATTTTGGGGCCTACTGACTAGGCCAAGAATACCAAACCAGATCTTAGTTATTATACCTGGCCTGAATATTTCTGAGGTTTCGAATTGCCTACCGATCTCAGCAGCCAATACCGCACACAATCAAATTCCTTCCTGTGCTTACTAGCTCTGTGAACTGAGACACACACGGTCCCAGTCAGCTCATACCACTTTGGGGAGGGGCCATGACTCAATGGCAAAATATTTACTTTGCATGCAGAAGTTCCCTGGTTCAGTCCCCGGCTTCTCCAGTTGAAAGGACGAGGCCGTAGGTGATGTGAAAGACCTCCGCCTGAGACCCTGGAGAACCACCGCCAGTCTGAGTAGACAATGCTGACCTGATGGCCCAACGGGATTCAGTATAAAACAGCTTCGTGTGTTCATGTCACCCACGAGGAAAGGCAGGCTAGAAAGGTTTTAATAAAATAAATAATAAATACCAGGCCAGGTTCTAGTCTCGGCCCCATGAGAGTCTAGATCGAGAGCCCCCAACCTTTTTGAGCCTGCTGGCATCTTTGGAATCCTGACACAGTGCAGTGGGTGCAGCCACAAAATGGCTGCCACAAAATGGCTGCCGCAGTAGCAGAGCCAGTTACAAAATGATTGCTGCAGCTTACCTTCAATCACACCGTGAAGATTCTTGTGCAATGATGGCAGCTGCTGGCGAAGCGACGTTTCAAATAAAATAATAATCTGGACAGCCAATCAAATCCCCAGTGGCCAATCAGAAGCCTTGGTGGGCTTTGTCTTTGACCTCACATTCTATTTTTAAAAAGTCTTATATTTTTTCACCTTATCAATTTACTATATACCTTTTACTAATAGTTAAGTGTATGTTTCTTGGTTCTTTTAATTGCAGTTTTTGAGATCTGAAAATTCACATTTTATTCTATTCTATCCATGGGTAAAACCTTGACCATGTGTTTTGGAAGTCTTCTTTATTGTTTCCTCTTAATATCATAGTCAAATTGTCCATAGCAGTTTCCAATATTTTAGTAATGACTTATTCTTTTGTTGGAACTTCACTCCTTCTCCAGTATTTCACATATATGCTGCTGTTACAATATGTATAATAATATAAAAATCTTGTCTTTTATAGTTTTCTGGTGTTATGTTTAACAAAAACAGTTCTGGTATATACGGTACAGTATTTTTTAACACTTTTTGTAACAGTTCATGTATCCAGGAACAGTATTTTTTAGCTTTCTCACAAGTCCACCATGTATGGAAAAATGAATCCACATTATTGTGACATTTCCAACAGTCATTGACAATTCAGGATATATCTTAGCTAGTTTATCTGGTGTCATATACCATCTATAAAACATTTTATATACATTTTTCTTTATAAGACATTGCTTTATATCGGTCTTCCATACTCTTTGCCATTCTAAGTCAATACTGTGTCCCAAGTTTTGGGCCCATTTAGCCATACAATTATTAAGTACTTCATCCTGTGTTCTATCTTATAACATCAATATATACAGTTTTTAAAATTAATTTATCATCTGTGTGTAACAATATTTTATCAATTTCTGTTATACTTGTATAGAATACAATTGTATTTATTTATTTATTTATTTATTTATTTATTTATTTATTTATTTTGCGACTTGTATCCCGCCCTACACATAGTGTCTCAGGGC